>NC_139574.1:22069703-22329703 GCF_946808225.1 Silurus aristotelis | reverse complement strand
CGTGTGTGAGAGAGGGAGATAGAGAGGGGAGTGAGGGAGAGGCAGAGAAGGGGGGAGAGAGCGAGAGAGAGAGAGAGAAAGAGGAGGGTCTGAGTGAGTGACTGACAGGAGGAGAAGGAAAGAGAGAAAAAAATCTATCCAGTGTCAGTCCACCACCTTGTAGCATTTTTTTTTAAATACTGCCCCCCCATTTCTCTCTTTCTCTCTATCCCCTCTCTCACCCCTCCTAGCTCAGAGGAAGGGAGAAAATAATTAGATTTGAGCCACACACGCTTCCCAAGCGCACCGACTTGTGGATCCGAGACTTCTAATGGTGGATTAATTGAGGGAGATCTGACGTGCTACATGCTCCACAGGCTCCAAATCCTGACTTTCCCAAACGGAGCGTGACCCCATACCCCCCCTCACCACCTTCTCCACTGTTAACACAATAAAATAGAATAATAAATAAATAAATAAATGAACTGCCATTGTGAAAATGACTGCACTCACACTCTCCACACACTCCACACTTCTCCCAGCTCTGTTTGCTGACTGGCACTGCGTAGTAGGTCATGAAAAAGAGAAATGTAAACCATTAGGCAGTCTGATCCTGTCTTCTTATTAGGAAAAGTAACACTCGTGCTCTTGTCAACAGCAGATATATGGAGTGGCTGAACATCTTTCAGAATGACAGCGTTAAAACACTAAAGTGGAAAGAAATCCTTTTTTGTGAAAAGGGAAAAAAAGGAAAAAGGAAAGACATTCCATGAAATGAAAATAAAGCCAGGGAAAAAGCAAAACACCAAGTAAATGCACTTAATTTCATTCAGAATGATGTAAGGTTGCCTTAATGCCAACAAGCCTTTTAACTTCCCACAATTGGACTGACTTTTGAAGCTGACATTTCCGATTACGGAAGCCTAAAATGATTTGAAAGGGAGCAGAATTCCTTCTCTCTCTCTCTCTCTCTCTCTCTCTCTCTCTCTCTCTCTCTCTCTCTCTCTCTCTCTCTCTCTCTCTCTCTCTCTCTCATTCTCTCCCTCTCTATTTTCTATGTAAGTAACAAAGTATTGTAAAAATGTTAACACACACACACACACACACACACACACACACACACACACACACACACACACACACACACACACACACACACACACACACACACACACACACAGCAGGCTTCTTTTTCCTCTTGTGCAGCACCTTTCCTTTTGACACTATATAGATTAATCTCTATTAAAATGCTATCAAACAGGTACATGGCAGAGATTTTGCAGAGCAAGGATGAAGAACAGCAAGTGGTGTGTTCTGCCCCATGAAGAAATACAGCTCTCACTTGTTATAAAAACCCGGTAGCTCCAGTGTGCACTCATTTGTTCGTAAAGGCATTTTTAAAAACCAAATGGCGAAAACATACAAATCATATCTATATTTGGGACAAATGAAGAGAAAACTGCTCTAACTGGTTATTGGATTATAATACAAAGCAGACAAAGAAATCAGACATGGTGAATTTCATGCCAAAGACAGCCATCTACTGCCCCCTGTTGACCAGTTGATTGACTGAGCAGCAGGGCCTTCATTGTTCCAGGCAACCAATCCTTATTGGGAAGGCGCACGCAGCAATTACAGGGGAACAGCCCATAATTCTTTATCAAGAGCTAATCATGCCAAGTGACAAACAGCAAAGCCGAAGACTTCAAATGAAGCGGAGCAAAGACAAGGCAGGGAGCTCTCTGCAGGCTGCGCCAAAATGAAGAGAAATGCAGGTGTGACGGGGGAGAGAGAGGCAGAGACGAGGGAAAGAACAGAGTGAAAGGGAAGCTTTTGCGCTTTCTCTCTCTCAAGGAGAAGTGCGGTTCTCTAACAAATCCCCAACTGCTTCGGTTTTCATTCCTCCAAGGCCATCACTCAGCTGGCCACAAAGACATACACATAATGAAAAGTATTCTTGCCTCCCTCTCTCTTCTCTCTTCTCTACTCTCGACTTTCTGTTTTGTCTCTCTTTTCTTTCTTTTTTTTTGGACAAAAAGTACCAATTAAGGTGAGAGTGTGTCAATGTGTAAAAGTGGAGAAAGAAAGGAATAAAGGAATAAAGGAATAAAGAAAGAAAGAAAGAAAGAAAGAAAGAAAGAAAGAAAGAAAGAAAGAAAGAAAGAAAGAAAGAAAGAAAGACCTGTCTCATCCCTTTGATTGGTCATGCTAAATTAATTGAAATGGACTTTCCAAAAAAAAGGGGGGGTTGCATTCATTTGGTCATCATCAATGATGAAGGTCCAGTGTGAATGTCTTTCTATAATGTTTTTTTTTTTTTAATGGAATGGTACAGGCACCTCAGTTATGACTGCAGTCTTTCAATTGCTTTTGGAGGGACCTGGGCCTTTTTCAATCAATAGGGTGTAATAAAAGTTCTGTTCCAGGTTCAGAAAGCTAAACAAAAATAAAGGAAGAAAGCAAATGAGATGAAATAAATGAATACCTGCTTCATATCATGCACACTGTGCTCTGCTACACAAGCGGCACATGAGTGTCGCTGATCAGATGCACAGGCGCCGGCTCCCCATCACCTCTAACACATATGTGAGTGGATTATAATGATCTGCTATTAGTGCTGGTATATTTATGTTGCTCATCGTGCAAGCTAAAACGCATTACTTCATTAGCAGCTGCTTGCTGCTGTAACTATTCCCTCTTTGTGCAAAAAGGGGAGTGGGCATTTTCACTCTACATAGAGAAAGAGAGAGAGAGAGAGAGAGAGAGGAGAGAGAGAGAGATGGTTTATTCAAATTTGATGCACTCAATTTATTCACCTCGTGGCACATGGTAGTTGCAAAAGAGAATGTTCACCTACTCGTGCAACACTGCTGTGCCAAAAGGCTGGGCAATATTCCAGCTCGACACACACACACACACACACACACACACACACACACACACACACACACACACACACACACACACACACACACACACACACACACACAAATACACACAGGATGTTACACTTTCATAGACTTAACAAACACAAAGTAGCCCAGACACACATACACACACACACACACACACACACACACACACACACACACACACACACACACACACACACACACACACACACACACACACACACACACACACACACACACAAACAAATGTCCAGTAAATACAATTTCTTCAAATAAACGTGGGCTGAAACACACTCTGGGGATGGAGAGGATATGGGTAGGCAGTAAAGGCCATACTCAGTGATGCCTGTAACCAAATGGTATTCTCTCTCAACGTGGGCATTGTAAGAATGCATTATTAAAGAATGTATCGCCCCAGGCTACAGCTACAGCCAACAATAAACAGAAAAAGGGTAATATTTTACTGAAAGACATAAGTGGGCTCTGTGTAATTTGTGCCTATCTTCTCAAAGTGGCTGCGCATCTGTTCTCAATGTTTTTTTTGTTTCGTATTTTACATACGCATGTGTGTATGTTCATGAAGATACACCTGTAGTGTTAGGAAAGGGAAAGTGCCTTATATAGCACATAATTCATAGTGTGTATAATGATGAAAAATACTGTATACAGCCAGTCAAAAGTTATTGAACACCTGGAGCTTCTAATGCTTTATCGTGGTTTAATCACTATTATTGCCAGAGACATAACAAAAATAATACAGAAAAGCAATTAAATAAAGAAATCTAAATCTTCGTATGACTTATTAACTGTTCGCTCGCAGACCCTAATGGGACTCTGGATGTCAAAGTCAAGTGCGTTTTGGAGGATAAATCTGTATGTCAGTAAACGTAGTAAAGGTAATATAAGAATATGTGCTGGGGTACAAGAACTGGATTTAAGTGATGAAGAATTTTGGCCTTATTTCAATTATATTAGGTCAAGATTGTTCCGATAATATAGTTGTTTTTACCATTTCTTACTCACTAAACATTTAAATTATAAACATTTTCTTTTCAGATCATCGTATTACAAGAGATTTGAAATATTAAATATACACAAAATGTCTGTGATCTGATCCATGCTCTAGGCTTACTGTGATGTAGTGCTGCTCTGCTATTACGGAGTCTATCCTGCTGTACCTGGATTATCAGGCAGAGCACTGGAGACCCCTGTCTGCCATATGTTACTGTGCACCACCACAACACTGCGCCCGTGCTGGTACATGCTGACCTCTAGCTCAGAATGATTATTCACACACTTACATCAAAGCTGTTGATATAGAGACTTAACATGGAATAGGAGTTTTGGTCAACTCACTCAGGACACCAAGAACAATGGATAAAAGCCCAAACTTGACACATTTTAATGAACTGTAATGTTAAACTTACTCATTCGGTTTTTACTGAACAGTCTTGTTAGCAAGATTATTATTAAAGAAACTATGCAGGGTCCTTGTATTATTATTATTATTATTATTATTATTATTATTATTATTAGTAGTAGTAGTAGTAGTAGTAGTAGTAGTAGTATCATATTTACCTTTAATACATTTGGCAGACACCCTCACCAGAGCAGTGAACAGTTAAGGGCCTTGCTCAAGGGCCCAGCAGTGGTAGCTTCATGGTGCTGGGATTTAAACTTGTGTCCTTCTGATTCAGAGTTCAATGCCTTAAGCAAACCAACCTGTATTGTTATTATAACTATTATTGCTATGAATCTTATCATATAACAACAATAGTCATAAACTATGACTATAGTTGTTATTATATAGTTATCATCATATTGTTATTATATGTAAGTACATTCACAGAAAAAAGGCATTACATTAGAAAATATGTAATAAAGCCAACATATGGGAGCAGCATATGGCACTATAACGCTAAGAAATTAAACTCCACACAGGTATTGAATCAGCCCCACTGGACTCTTTCTCCAGGATCATAAACATTCATTCATTCATTCATTCATTCATTTTCATTCATTTTCTCCCGCTTATCCGTAATTCGGGTCGCGGGGGCAGCAGTCTAAGCAGGCTTTCGACTGCTGCCCAATCCTCACAGCACCGTCCCTTACGGTCCCTCCTGCAGGTGGTGAGCCCACGGGAAGGCGGCCCCACGTCAGGGACCTTGATATTTCCCTCGTAAGGGACCCCCGGAGCATAGAGGATTAAGGGCCTTGCTCGAAGGCCCAAGAGTGGCAGCTTGGCGATACCGGGGCTCGAACCACAGACCTTCCGATCGGCAACCCAGCGCCTTAACCCCTGGAGCCACCACTCCCCCTTCAAATAATAGACATTTCCACCCTAATCAACAGTGCTCTTAAATAATTACACAATTGTAGATAATTACCATGTCAAACTTATTCCTTATATTAAGTAAACAACAGGTTTTATCTAGTGCATGTATTATATTTACAATGCATCCAGAACGTTTTTACATCGCTTAACTTTTCCACATTTTGTTATGTTACAGCCTTATTCAAAATCGATCAAATTTATTATTTTCCTTGAATTTCAACAAACAATACCCAATAATGACAACATGAAAAAAAATTGGTTTGAAATCTTTGCAAAAATATATAAAATCACATGTACATAAATATTAACAGCTTTTGCCATGACATCACTCCACTGATCATCTTTGAGCTGTTTCTACAACTTGATTGGAGTCCACCTGTGGTAAATTCAGTTAATTGGACATGATTTGAAAGACACACACCTGTCTATATAAGGTCCCACAGTTAACAGTGCATGTACGAGCACAAACCGAGATATGAAGTCCAAGGAATTGTCTGTAGACATCTGAGACAGGATTGTATAGAGGCACAGATGTGAGGAAGGGTACAGAAACATTTCTGCAGCATTAAAGGTCCCAATGAGCACAGTGGCCTTCATCGTCCGTAAATTGAAGAAGCTTGGAACCACCAGGACTCTTCCTAGAGCAGCCGCCCGGCCAAACTGAGCAATCGGGGGGAAAGGGCCTTAGTCAGGGAGGTGACCAAGAACCCGATAGTTACTCTAAAAGAGCTCCAGTGTTTCTCTGTGGAGAGAGGAGAACCTTCCAGAAGAACAACTATATCTGCAGCATGCCACCAATTAGGCCTCCTCAGTAAAAGGCACATGACAGCCCACCTGGAGTTTGCCAAAAGGCATCTGGAGGACTCTCAGGCACAAGAAAAAAAGGCCTCGATGCCAAGTATCATGTCTGGAGGAAACCAGGCACCACTCATCACCTGGCCAATACCATCTCTACAGTGAAGCATGGTGGTGGCAGAATCATGCTGTGGGGATATTTTTCAGTAGCAGGAGAAACTAGTCAGGATCGAGAGAAAAATGAATGCACCAATGAACAGAGGCATTTTCTTGATGTGTCTGATGAGACTGGGGTGACGCTAAGCAGACCGCCAAGTTAACAAATTAGTGGCTACGGGACGACTCTGTAAATGTCCCTGAGTGGCCCAGCCAGAGCCCAGACTTGAACCCGATTAAAAATCTCTGGAGAGATCTGAAAATGGCAGTGCACCACCGCTTCCAATCCAACCTGATGGGGCTTGAGATGTTCTACAAAGAAGAACAGGAGAAACTGCTGACAAAAAGGTGTACCAAGCTTGTAGCATCAAACTTAAAAACACTTGCCAAAGGTGCTTCAACAATGTATTGAGCAGTGAATAGGCTGTGAATACTTTTGTACATGTTAATTTTTTTTATTTTTTTTTTTTTATAAATTTGCAAAGATTTTAAACAGACTTCTTTCACGTTGTTATTATCGAGTATTTTTTGTAGAATTTTAAAGGAAAATCATGAATGTAATCCATTTTGGAATAAGGCTGTAACATAAACGTGGAAAAAGCGTTGTGAAAACTTTCCAGATGCATTGTATATTTTCTAGTTGCACACTGACAGGTAAAAGTGTTTAAACACCCAATATTAAGGCATTTTTGTTTAACTGATTTCTACAAAATGTATACTTTTTCAGGAACAGACATGACTTTTTGTACTAAATGTCTCATTAATTGAATAATGCTGGAAATATATTTCATTGGAACAATTTACATCTGATCTAATCGGGCGGAAAAACTCCAGAACCTTTATCACACTAATTATGCACTTGTTGCAGAGCACATATTCATATATTACAGTTAATATCACCACTGTCTATGAGTCTTTTATCTATAGGCTTAACAGATTTATCGTGTTAATGCGCCTGACTTTAATAAGGCACTTATTTAGAGTTCTATTAGGATCCGAGAGCAAGTAGTTAATAACTCACACAAAGAGTTCACTTTCTTTATTTAATTGCTATTTTGTATTCTATTGTTTTGGTTTGTGGCAATAATGATAATTAAACTGCAACAGTATATAAGAAATGGCAGGAGGACAAAATCTTTGGACTCTGTATATCTCATGCATACTGTCATATGCATCTACATGAATTAAGATTATTATATACTTAATGCTAATTGTTTGCACTTATAATGTCATTTACCCGTTTTTGGATTCTGATTGGGAAATGGGTTGCAAGTAGAAAATGCATTGCATCTATATTCATGTATGGTGCATATGAGTGACCATTGCCTACAACCCTAAAAAACTATATAATTAAGTAATACTTCATGCTTCATGTCTCTAAATATGCATACATGCACATTTGATTGTGCATGCATCTATATATTAGTGTGTAAATATTCAATGCAAACTACAGCTAGGTATGCAAATTGCATTCATTCTCATGCAAATTATTTGCTAGTTATTAAAATGGGAGACCTTGTTTGGAAAAGCTGCCACCCCAGTGGGTTTTAGTGTTTCAATGGACAGTGAGCACAAGTGCTTCTAATGCACCCTACGCACACTGAACAAAAAGCTGATTAAAAGTTGTTTAGAGCAACTTATTTGCGTCAGGAAAAAAAAAGACCCAAAAGCATGATGTGTGGCAGTGCATATAAAAAGCCTTTCTATATTAAGCTCGACATCTCAGTGGACACAGGAGATATATCTTTCTCCTCTGGAAAGCTCTCTGTGTTGCTGTCACCTATCAATTGTGGCTGGCTGGCTGTCGTCCAGAGCCTCTTCGAGGGCCAATCTCATCCTGCCGTCTGTCTGTCAATAACGACAAAGCAAAATTATTGCATGCCACCAGATATTTATGACCAGTGAGCTTAAACCTGACAGGACAGTTCCATATTCTTTGAGTCTTGAGCTTGTGAATTGGCACAGAGATTGACCTCTGCTGCAAGTCATGACTCTGACTCATGGAGGGTGAGCAAGAGGTGTTTGATGTGAAGTCACAATCCTAAAACATTGGGCCACACTCTGGCTCCCACTGTGCCCTGCTCTGCCCCCAAAACAGCCTCATTATCCAATTAACACCACTCTCAGAGGGGATGGATGTGTATGTCTGGGTCTGTGTGTGTATCTTGCAAGCACTCCGTCAGTACTTGGATCTGCTCCACAGGAGAAAAGCCTGCTCGACTGTCAGCACTCAGCGTGAGCCATGTAGAGAGGCTTTGTGTAAACATAGCTGGGTTGTTGTTTGCATGCCTCTGTGTGTGTGTGTGTGTGTGTGTGTGTGTGTGTGTGTGTGTGTGTTGTGTGTGTGTGTGTGTGTGTGTGTGCATGCTTGTGGGTGCGCACGGTGCTAAATTATACCGCACTATGTGTTTTTGTATATGTGTGGGTGAGTGTGGGCGAGTACAAGTTTCAAACGTGACAAAATGCTAAATGCCACAATCTCAAGAGCTGAACTAGCTTCGAAATTAGATACCACCACCACAACAAAAAAATATCATGCACACTGGTAAATGGATGAAATCTTTCAAAAAAATTGTTGCCTTTTTTGAATCCCATTGGAGTAGTGGACTATTTGTGCCCTCTTCTTGCTTTGCGATTTGATCATTTCATAAGGCACGGCACGGAAACCAGGGCTGGACAGAAAAGCAGCTCTTAATTTAACTCTCCTCTCTTCTGCTCCACTGTGCAACCTGGACCACAGAGAACAGATTTCCATGCAAACAAATGCGTACAAGTTCCAGGACGTCGTCTGTGTGTGGTGCTGCATAATGTGAACTTATTTGGGTGGATTCCTGTCCAAAAAAAAAAGTTAATTACCAGCCAGTTAGGTTGTCTGTTTATATTTTCAGGATGTTTACTTCTTCCTTTCTGCATCACTTGCTTGCATGCGATTATTTTTGGCACATGTACTCAAGTTTACTCTTGAACGATCAGATATTTACATGGTTGAGGGAGACTGAGTTGAAGCGTGGCCAGTTCAGTGACACATGAAGTGTTGAAGTGTTCTGCTGGTTTCTGTGACACATGACACTGGACAAGTGGGCTGAGAGTGACAGAATCACACTCATACAGACTTCTGCAAGACTGCCATCTGCTTTCAGCAAGGCACTACCACCACACAAACACACATGTTCCCAGTCCTGTACTGTAGTTCAATTAAATAGAATCATGTATTAATACTTGACACTTGCCATTCATCCTTGGCTTTACACATTGAGCGCTAGATACAGAGTTGGGAAAACCGTTAATCCAATGCACTCGGCCCATGTCTTTTTGTTTGTCTTTTTGTTTGTTTGTTTGTTTGTTTGATTTTACCTGAACACTTAAATTGCAAGGTCAAGAAATGGTAGCTAACACAATGTAGTTATGTAGGCTAATCTAGTTTAGTACATTGATAAAGACTATTTTGCTCCAACCTATGATACTGTCCTGTTATCCAGTATACAAACCATATTATTTGAGTATGCTTTGCGTCTTTATACCTTCTATTACCTTTTTAATTGTGTGTAGTAAACAGGAGACTTGTATGCCAGCTTTGCACTGGACTTTGCTCAGCTTTGCTTGCAAATTCATTTTCCTATATGTTACTATTTAAAGATGGCCTCTAATCAGTGAATGGTATGTAATCCAAGTAATTAAAATCATACCATTCACTGATTAGAGGCCATCTTTAAACAGAGCTTTTCTGTTGTAAAGCCAAGAGGTTTCTTTTCTTTTCTAACAAGCAACTACGGAAATCAGCTTGTTCAATGTATGGGGCTAAAACTGCCTATTACAGTAATTAGCTAAGATTTAGACTTTTGTTCAGGGGTTAATAATTGCCTTATTTGCTTCATTGACAAACCAATATTTATTGTTTGGTCTGACTTACCTCGGGTAAGCATTTCTGATTTGTTGTGGTGATGTTTGTGCTGGGGTTTTCTAAAGGGGTACAGGAGTCTGATTTGGGTTTTTGAGTAGGCAGTTAATTGATGCAGAGAAGCAGCATGGTGAGGGCTGTGTGATGGCTCTTACCAGAAGCCAGCCATGAATCACTCAGGCAAGAGGTGACAGCAACATGGCACTCAGGAGATTTATACTCAGATCACCATCACTTACAGGAGCCCCGATGACGAAACCATGCTGATCTGTCTGCTATCTTTTCCACTCTTTCTCCACATCTCACTCTCCCTCTCAATGCTCATAATTCCTCCTTCCATCAGATGTACAGTATCTTTGTTGAAAACACTTTTAGGCCAAATTTGAAATCTTAGTGAATGTCCAACACACTGAAGGACAGCTTAATTGACTCTGTTTTTTAACAGAATATTTCCCTTTGTGCAGGATTCTTCAGGAACTTCTTCTGCTTGTCATTTTGTTTGCTCTGCCAGGAGTGACCCAGATGTTTCTGAATAGATTGGATTGCCTTGTTCTTTTTTGCAGGCCCTGAAGGACTTGTCTGCACACCCAACGGATTCACCTTTTCACCACAGCCCATTGAACAGAGATGGATACAAGGCAACTGCAAGGCTAAGGGTGGTGACCCTTTTGACTGAGTGGGAAATAGACTTGTTCAGGTTCAAGATTACAACATCATTTTCTGCACAGCTCCAGGGTGAATTTGATGCAGAGCTAGTTGTCCAGTCACAGGAGAGTTTTTAAGATTTGCTTCCATACTTCTGTACAGTACATCTTTGATGTGTTTCCTTTATTGTCTTCTTAAAGACCAGTAACCAACTATTGAAATACTACTGAAATCTTGCATTAAAAAAAATATTCTAAAAAATATACTTATCTTCTGGTGCTGTATTCAGCAGATCTCTTACGGTATCATTTTGGTCATGTGTAACAAAGTCATTGATTTTTAAATGGACATTCCTACATTTAGCTATTTTCCCCAGACTAGAAAATACCTGTTTGAAATGATTTACAGTTAGATAATGAAATATTGATCCTGTAATCTCAGATATAAACATTATGGAACTGATATTGATACGTTTATATTTTTGAAAAAATAGGCAATACTCTCTCTCTCTTTCTATAGAGCACAGAATACTACTAATGTTCCTTTTTACACTCATAGCGAAACACACCACACTGTGCAAGTCAGATTTTATTGATTTTATCCCCGAATTGGTGGTACTTGCCACATAGAAAGCAGAAAGCCCCCTTTTAATAATGAGTATACAGTATATTCTGTATATCTGTGTAAGAGTTTTTTTAGCAAATGTCCTACAGCTGGACATTACTGGGTTTTCCGCTATGTCACAGCATATGGCACTATTTCTTGGGAACCCAACTGCTGCTGGAGTCGACTGCAGCTCTTCACATGCAGGCCCTGATCACTGCCAGTGATTGATCCCCTTGTTTTTTATCAGCTCTAATTAAACATTTAGAGCCACAGGCTCCCTGTTGCTCAATGTAATTTCCTCTAAATTCAAAAGTCTTGCAGCCCGAGAAATCTTTATTATTGGCAATGAACCCAGTGCGATAATGAGCAAATAGGATGAAACACCCGGTTTAGCAGCCCCCTGTCTCCATTTTTGGAGAGGAGGGGGAAATGTGGAGAAAGAGCAGGCGGAGTTGGGTGGGAGACAGGGACACATCAACAGCAGCAGCTCATTACCCAAAGATAAGGACATGTTCACAATCATGCCTGCATTCAGGGGGAATGGGGGCAATTTACAACCAGGAGTACAAATAAGAAAGAAGAATAGTATTTTGCTGATTGGAAACTGGACAACGCTGTAACACACACAGACACTGAATTTTTCAAAGATATATTTTGTGTCTTCTTGATGTATAACGCAATACCTGTATCCGTGTCTGTATTCGTATAACGTTCCACATATTCAAACTTGTATATGTATTTAAACCAAAGGTGGGTGTGGCCTAAACTTTTTACAATTATTTTATGTACCATTCATGATGTCCCTAACACCTAAAACACCACTTATATCCTTAAAAGATTTCCAGCAATTGAGCTGTTTCTGGATTAGGCCCAATCATATTTTAAATTGTAAGAAAAACTTCTCTGCTTTATGTAAGGGATATTCAGTGGTGTTAAAACAATAAGAAAACGAATAGATATTGATCTTACTGACAAATAGGAACTATAAATTTGTTTTAGTTGATATATACAGTTTCCTGAAATCAAAATGTGTTTTGCTCTATTATAAGTAAAAGTCATAAATCATAAATCAGTACTAATGTTAAGTTTCAACTCCTACTTACTATTATTCTGGACCAAAAACTTCTGTCATTCCTGTTCCTTCAGTACTGTTAACTTTCTTTACTTTTTCTCACTCTGCTTTCTTTTATTATCATTATTATTACTAATAATAGTAGTAGTAGTAGTAGTAGTAGTAGTAGTAGTAGTAGTAGTAGTAGTCATGGTTGAAGAGAGAGATGAGTCATCACAAATCTTCTCACCTAACTGTGACAACAAGAAGGTTGTGGAATGCACTAAACATGATTTTACACAATCTATAGTTATGATGTGATTATTTCAAAATACAAAATAAATAGTGATGGATGGCAGCTAAAGGTAAAAACACTATTGTCTTAATAAACCACCAGGAGCCGTCATAACAGCTCTAAACACACTTTAGTGAAGATTTTCCAAGTTACATGCACGATTCTATAGGGGAAAACCACAAGATATTCCCTAAATTGTTGTGAGGGTGATGGTGAATAGTTGTTCAACTGGGTTAAACCTGTTGCCCTATGGATAGGGGCATCATTCTAAAAGAGACCGTTGTTACCAGAAGTCACCAGCTCTTATTGACAACAAATGGGCTGTGGTCAATTTGTGACTGTATGTCTCTGTACAGTATGTGTGAATGTAGCTTTACTTTTTATAGAGCAAGTAATGCAGTTTAGACAAGCTGAATTAGAGTAGTAGCCTCCCCAAGGTCCTAACACCCTACTCACCCTGTGAATTATGAATTCAGAGATATGCTGTCATGTTTGAATAAAGAAGAATGAATGAGTTAAATGCTGATTTAAATGAATAGATTTTTAAGAGGTGGGACTTTGGGGTAGCCTGGCAATATCACTGTCCATCATATATTACTGTCCACATATCCACAATATTTGAAACCACAGGAAAACCTTCCATGTCCCCTCCATGCTTATGTATTAACAACATTAAGGCCAATCTGATGTTTCAGTGCAGGGAAAGCATTACTCTTTTAAGAAGCACGTGGCACTATCTGTCTCTATCTCACTCAGTGTGGGGCCTAATGGCTCTGATTGTTCTCCAAATTCAATTTAGACAGGATATTACCGTTACATGAGCTCTCCTTAACAATGCCATTTCCCTTGCTTACACAGAACATTACCCAGCAAGGCTTGGTTCCTCAAAGCTAAAACCAAAAAAAATGTCTCGGCAATCTTACAGCTCCGTGAACAATGGTGACATGATTGGTGATTTCAAACTGTATTTAACAGATTTAATTGAAATCCTACTGCAGAGCACACAGGATGTGTTTGGCTATAAGCGGCCCTACTTTCAGCGTAACGGTGCACGGAATGAAATCAATCAGGAAAACAATTGCAATCCACGATTGGTAATGATCATCTCACACATGGTTACACACACATGCTTTCACACACACACACATGCTTTCACACACACACACACACACACACACACACACACACACACACACACACACACACACACACACACACACACACACACATACACGCAGCTCTGGACCAATCATATCAGTGTGCTCATTCTTGTCACCATGAAGATGTGAACCCACAGGTAAATATTGTCATCTTTTGAGTCAAACGAGTATAATGGTTAATGAAGGAAGATGATATTTGTCAGCACTCTGGTTCCCTGTGGTGTTGTGTGAATGAGCTTTCTCATAATGGTCACAGTGCATTGTGTGGACCAGGCTGTAGAAGTTGCATAGGCCAGTCCGGCTGATTATTTTAACAAATAGCATTGCTATTCAAGTCAACAGAAAGGTTTGCAGTGACAGCTCGCATGACAAAAGGTCAGGGGCAGGCTGCTTGGCGTTAATTAAGTAAAATTGGTGAATGTCAGAACTACAAAGGTCAGTGCTAATCCCCCGATATTGTCTGGTCTCCTCTACTTCTATGCCATGAGAGAGTGAGGTAGGCTGTTGTGTGTGGTTGTGTGTGTGTGTGTGTGGGGGGGGGGGGGGGGGGGGGCTGCTGAAAAGATTATACAGCCTATTTTCATACAGCACTATTTAAAAATTAATGCATCATCATCATACCACCAGCAACATGTGCAGTGAAAACACCTTTGAGTGTAATGACAAAAAATAAAATGTTATAATGTTCAGAATAATTAACAAGGTAGGTGATACAGGTGCTAAAGCGTCGATTAGAACACTATAGAGATCGAAAACCTCTGTGAATGCATTCTTTAAAATTCTACAGCAAATGTCCCAATTAGTAACAAAGATAGAAGTTTTGCTGTGTGGTGTGGATGCACATTCGCTCGCTCTTTGATTATTGGCAATCTCTGGGGAGGCTGTGACACAAAACAGCCCCAGCTCATTTATAATGAGCAATATCTCAAGTCTCCTCTGTGTCCTGCATTGATTATTCTTACCCTTTTGCACTCACCATAATGCCTTATATAATTGCTTTACCCACATGCTGGTATTCAGTACAATAAGTAATCTTAAGTAGTAGGTAAGACAGCAGTGTAGGGCAACACTGAATTAATCACTGCAATACAACCCTGTAACAACAGAGGTAATTAATCAGGCACTGTGTAAAAAGGGGAAAAAAAGACATATATACTCTGTACAGAGTCCAATACAATTTACAGTCACAGGGAAAAAAAGTTGACTGGCAGAGAGACAGACAGACAGACAGACAGAGATTGTGTCAGTGTCAAAAGTATTGGAGTAGTGTCAGAATGTGTGGTTGCACTCTCTAGCAGTTTGTATGGCTGTATTGGGGCTGTAAAGGCATTGTTGCCTGCTGCAGCTCATCACAGGCTCCCGCTCCGTGGAGACCGCGCATTAACTCGTCAGGAGATCTGACAGTAGCACAATGCCACCGTACCAGCTCCTCGTGTGCACAAATCTCATTTCCATTACAATTAAAGCCTTGCCAATGGATTTGGAATGATGTTTTCTCTACAGGGGACTAATATGCCTTTCCTAACAGTCAGATATTGTAGTGATCCAGGTGGCTACATTTTCCCCCACGTACCCATCCTCCTACACATACACATACACACACACACACACACACACACACACACACACACACACACACACAGTGCCAGAATGTATCTACTTTAACTTTCCCAGAAGGTCTGTATGTGTATGTTTTCTCTGAGGTCATGTGATCATTGCATTCGTTATAGAACTTGTGTAACTTGGGCTTGGTAACACCTGCAATGTGGAGTAGTGTAGAGATCATGCTATGTATTATATCAATGGCTTTTCCACTCCAACACAACGCCTTACTTCACTTACATTACGCTACACATCCATTCTCAGAATCAAGCCCATCTGCAAATTTGATTTGAATCTTATTTTATTCAACAGGTTTTAACCACACAGAGTTCCAGTAACCTTCTACACACACACACACACACACACACACACACACACACACACACACACACACACACACACACACACATATATATATATATATATATATATATATATATATATATATATATATATATATATATATATATATATATATATATATATATATAGACAGAGAGACAGATAGATAGATAGATAGATAGATAGATAGATAGATAGATAGATAGATAGATAGATAGATAGATAGATAGATAGATAGATAGATTAAATCAACATTGTTGCTGCATATTTTAGGCTAGTGATCAGGACTGATTTAGACTTCGCTTGTGGTGGAGATGGAAGAGGACAACAGGAAAGACACAGCAGGAGTGCAGTTATTTGCAATTACACCAGGGACTCTGCAAAGCGCAAAAGAGAAAGCACTCTACACATAACAGGACATCCCAGTAATTTGGAAAAATAATTTTTCCCCCTCTTCTCCTCATACTCAAAATTAGGCCTGAATTATTTATGCAGGTGCCTCAATGTATTTTTAATCATGAGACAAATTGAACAGTGAACAGGGCTGGCGTCATTATTATCTGTCGGTCATGAGAGTATATCCTTTACTCCAGCGTGCATTTTAACCCAAACAGTAATTGATCATTTTTCAGGAAATGATTAGCATAAAAGGGTTGCATTACAGCAGGAATGTGAAAAGAAAATAATTAGTGCTCCAGCGCAAATCTAATTTGGAGGAACATGGTAGCCTTTTAGCGAGAGAGCGCTTGCATTGATGATTAGGCTGGATGACATGGGAGGTGACAGAGGCCTCTGCTCTAGAATGTTATGAAGCTCTGAATTATTAGTAGAAAGCTTATTCAGAGGAACGTTTGCATCTGAGTTCCAGGTGTTAGGTTTTCCAAGGCTCTCCTGGAGGTGGAATCATCATAGGTCTCTATCTAGGCCTGGTGTACAGACAATGCAAGAGAAACTTCCAGTCATCAGTTTATATTCATACAGTCCTTTTTTTTTATATAAAGCAAGTATAGTTGGAAAGAAGAAATTGTGTTTCGGTACCAAACATCCTGAGAGATAGAAAAACCTTATCTTAGTTAGTAGCTGATAGAAAAGTAATGACACTGATGATAGGAAAGAAAATGTCTGCAGTTGCTAGATGTGCAGATAAAATACAAAAGAGGAGATATAAGAGTAGCATGGACTTTGTGGTTTGCCTCTTATAGACACATCTTTATATATTTTAATTTTAATTTTAATTTTTTGTGTTCTGACAAGAATCAAGATTAAGAATTTTTTTTTTTTTTTTTTTATTCTGGGCTACAATGCAGCTCATTAGACTCCAGTTAGTTGAAATGAAATGATATCATAGCTGAGACAGCTGTGATTTGTAATGCCCCACTGACCTGAAAATGATTCACAGCACTATGATCTGAAGCTTTAAAAGACACAGTGACCCAAACATTACCTCATGTGGCACTGTGCGACAACTCACCCGGGTTCATGACACCTCATCAGTGCATTATGAGGCTAGTAAATGTGACCAAAGTCATATTGAGCCATTGAATTATTATTTGGAGTGCACAATAAACTAACACATGGACCAGTGTGACCTAATGATCTCATATTACTCTGAATGTAGTAACTATTCTTTGGGTCAACAATACAATATGTTATATTAAAAAATGCAGCTCAGAGACTTTCCTCTTTTTTGCACTGCGGTCAGGGGCATTTGAAAGTCAGTCGGAAGATGTCAGGAGAAAAGTGTTCACATTGGATGGTCTGGTTAGGCAGTTTTCTTAAAGGGCCGAACAGTCTTCTACATCCTCCTGCTCACAGCCCCCAATACTGCCTCATGCATAATGCACACAGAGAGCTCAACTCATTTCCACACGAGACAGCACCACTGTTATGAAATGCAAGTTAATGGGTAAACTAATTGCAATAAACAGGAGTGGTGTTTAGTGTGTGCAAGCTCTTTAATAGGGAAAACAGACCTAATTAGGGAGTGGTGGTGATGTGACAGCGGGTGCGGCGCAGGCTTTTCCATTCATCACCGGAGGAAGGGGGGTTAGGGGGGAATGGTGGTCACACCAGTGCTCTGATCATCATCAGGATGGCTGGACTTGCGAGTGCTCCTTAAAGCGAGCCGCTTCTGCTATTGATCTACTGCACTATGTGCCACCAGCAGCCTGAACGAGACCTTCCAGTCCTTGTCATCAAAGAGCTGTTGATGTTTTATCACCTTCAAACACACACACACACACACACACACACACACACACACACCTGGATGCATAGATTTGCAGACATGCAGACACAACCATACACACAAGCTCATGGATCTAGATATACTCAGGAGCAGGCGCTACTTGATCACACACATTCACTCAAAAACTCACACTCCGAACCGGCAAAGGCGTACACACACACGTGTTTGTGCACAAACAAATGCCCAATAATGATGTTGGATCCACTCTCATTGCTTTTTGATGAGAGGGAATTGAAAGAGCAGGCTGCTATGATGTGGTCTAACAATGCTGGCCCTTATTTGCATTAAGAGCAACCAGGTAGTCTGGGTAATGGCTTTGTGGCTTTGCAACGGATGTCTTTGAAGCTGCTGAATCAATGTGCCACTTCAAAACTTCATATCCTTCCACATAACACTCCTCACACTACTCAGGTACTACCAGGAGACCAAAGCAAAACAGGAATAGCAAAAAAATGGCCTCAGGCATTTTTCTTTTCTCCCAATTTCAGTTTAACAAATATTCCTGTGTGGGTGTCAGACCCAGGAGATCATGAAAATAAGAAGGAATGGATGTGTCCTCTTTTGGCCATTAAGTTGTTGTTTGTTTTGTTTGAAAAAGATTTTTTAATTCAATTATTTATTAATTAATATGTATTTAATATGTCACAATGCTAATCAAAATGAATAATACTTTGATTGATTGATTGATTGATTGATTGATTGATTCCACCAAAGAAAAATATATAAAATATAATAAAAAAAACAGCCACATTCATACAAAAAAAACTGAGCTTTTCACATTCCACTGTAGATAAATTGTGTTAAGAAAAAGGACGAGCCAGGCCCACTATTGGATGTGACTGTGGAGATAATGTGAAGAATGGAAGGTGATGGTTAGTCATTATAGCCATCAATGCAGGTCCAAGAAAATGAAGCCTGACAGGCCCAGCTTCCTCCTAGAGACATCCTGTCACCCAGCACCAAAGCAAAGGGTAAGCTGATTAAATGGGACCTTTTCCAGTATGCTTGTTTATTTAGCTCCCATAAAAACAGCTCTCCCCATTATGAGATAGTGACTGAGGAGCAGAACAGCAGGCGAGAAGCTCAAACGGATTGTGTAATTGGGAAGCAGATAGTATCCTTAGCAATAGATGACCTGTACGGAGGTCCCAACGGATATGTCGGATTGACGCAGATTAACATAACTAAAATGACATGACAACTTTGGAACGTTCCAAGGGACAGTAATTACAGAGCCAGAGTTTAAATCAATACCTCAGAGGAAACACAGTTACCATGAAAAGGCAGGAACGGAAAAATCCAAATTACAATTGCCTATTTTTTTCTACAAACACCTCATTAGAGAGAGACAGTGTTATCATTGTACTGCTGAAGCTTCTGTCTCTGTGTCTAATGCCAGCCAATTTGCTCTGTTTGCTCAAAAGGCTCCGCTGTGGTTAGTGCCTATGCATCGCTTTAAATTTTAATGTTCTGAGTTCACACTAGAGGCTTCTGGGGGCCCATCAAGACAGGGACAGGAGCCAGTTGTCCATCTCTCCTCCAGAAGGATGTGGAAGTATTACATTAGATGGTAAATCAACACCAGCCTTGTTAATTATTTAGCAAAACAAAGTGCTGCAGTCATAGATACTCTGCTGTGCGCCTGTGCAATGTTTAATCTATATAATGTATCTGGAGGCTGAGAGTTGATGAAAGAAATGGGAGGGTAGAGTGTGGAGAGGGTGAGAGGTGTAAAGTAATGAGGCAGACAGAGACTAGGCTGGTTTGGCAGAGGACAGCACACATAAGAAGAGATTGAGGAATAGGATGAGACGTTGAGTGATTAGACTTGGAAACAAAAATAAACATATGACTGTTTGAAAATGGTTCAAATGTGTCATGATGAATAAAAAAAGACGACTAATCATTAAATAACATAGATGATAAAAGATAGAATAAATGGAAAATGACAAAGAAAGAAAGAAAGAAAGAAAGAAAGAAAGAAAGAAAGAAAGAAAGAAAGAAAGAAAGAAAGAAAGAAAGAAAGAAAGAAAGAGTCTGTTGCTAATATTGCTAAACAAAAAAAAAGTTTTTGCTACACTGCAAAAATTCTAAATTGGAACATTTACAAAGGTAATAAATTCTTAGCACAATGCTGTTTTTGTTGTTTCTAAATGTTGGAATCACTTCAGTTTCTTTCTTTCTCACCTATAACTCTATCTTCACTCCCTGTTTAATGAACAGAAGCAATTATAAATGCAAGTAAGCACACTGACAAATGGGCTCCTTCTTTTAAAGCACCAGCATATAGCAAATAATTCCAGTACACACAATTATGGTGATGGTCCTGACATTCCAAGAAGCACCACTGCTGTTATTAATAAAACATACTGAGCTGAAATAGAGTGAGAGATGAGTCGTTAGAGGAGGAGGTGCCGGCATAAGGTCTCGGAATTGATGCTGTAGCAGCCACAAGCCTAATTATTGAAACGAGTCAGCTGTGCTGTGTGTCTGGGCTACATTCATACAGCACTGTCCTCCTTCTGTTGCCCACCAGCCTGTCCCGCTCTCTTTCTGAACCCAGCCTTCTGTCAGCCATGCAAGTTTGGAAAGTAAAGAGTAGAGAACACAGCAGCTTAATGAGTGAGCTCTATATCATTCCCCATGCATAAATCTCGGGTTGTTTTGAATGAATTTGTGTGTGTTCTTATTTTCAGTGATTCAATGACTGTAAAGAAAACTTCAGGAAGTGATGTGGGTCCATGTACAGATTTGTATCAAGGCTTTTTCCCCCACAGAATAATTGTTTGCAGACATCAGGTATTATGTTGACAGTTGAAGGGCTGTTGGGTGGAACTGATGCACTAGTGGTCGGAAAAGTTATCAATTTGATCGGCTTCTCTTTTTTGACCACACCTTTGATTTGTTTCCATAAACATAAAGCCCAGCCTTTCCAGGCCCCAGGATTTCATCCACATCAGTTAAGTAACTAAAAAAAGATCTTACATCTAATAGTTAACTGGACACAGAGTAGGAATAAATGTTCTTTTTGTAATAACAAGTGAGTGAAGAGGCATGCAAATGAGCGTCAAACAGGCAAATGAATCCAAAATGGTGAGTCATAATCCAGGAAACCCCATACAAGGTACAAACCAAATAGGAATGGAATAAAAAAATAAAAAATCAGGGAGGCAAACTTATACTCAACCCCACTTTTTTATCTTTAGAACATATATGAGCAAAACACAAAAACACAATGCTAGCTTTAGAATTAGGACACAATATCCCATAGAGGTTGTTGTATATGTAAGATATAACTATATAACTTATAACTATCCATCGAGTTAGTTCTCTTAGTTTCTGCCACTTGCCTAATTATATGAGTTAGTCTGCTGAAGTATGCATTTATCTCCAGATGGAGACCAGGGAATAAATGTGAATTATGCCCTAGCTAAGTTGCACAGACATTAAATTTTAATTGCAACACTTGTTTCCAAGTTCTAATATTTACTCTCATTTCATTTCTCCTGGAGGCTATTAGGGATTTTTGCCCATAGCAATAGTATCTAGTGACACGTGTTTACCAATGTCGTCCACAATAATTGTTGTTTCGAATGCTAAATATGTAGTTTGCGTGAAGAGACTTTTTAAGACTGTGAGGCAGCACAAAATCATCAATTTTTTTCTTTGACATGCTATACACATTTTACTTCAATCAAAACATGATGCTTTCCATATCTTTCTATACACAGATTTTTTGAGTCTCACATGTGCTGCTTTGTAATACAACCCCAATTACAAAAAACTTCCAAAATAATAACAAATAAAAATATAAATAAAAAACAGAATGCAATGATTTTTATATTTCATTAGGCCATATTCATAAAGCATAAAGAACATATGACAGAGAATGTACCATCTTAAGAAAAAGCGACGGTAATTTAAAATTTGATAGCAGCAACTCATCTCAAAAAGTCAGGACAGGGCCATGTCTACCAGCCTGAGGAGCCCAGTTTTAGGTCTGAAACAAGATTCAAGCTACTCAACAGTCCTGGGTCTTTTTTTTATCATATTGTTAATATCATGATGGTCCAGATGTTTTTAACTAAAAAGATCTAGGCAGGCCAGTTCAGCACTTGGATTCTTCTACTATGAAGCAATGTTGTAATAGATTAAGCATGCAGTTTAGCATTGTATTGCTAAAATTCCATTAAAAAGACGTCTGGATGAAAAGCATTTGTTAATCCAGCTGTTGATGATTTTTTTCTAGATCTGTTCTGCTCATTCCTTAGGCACTAATGTGACTATAATATATCAAAGATGCAAGCTTTTGAACTGATTGTCCATGAGTTCCAAAAAGAATTTCAAAGATTTGTCTGACCTCAGAACAATTTTCTACTTTGCCTCAGTCCATTTGAAATGAGCTTGTGAAGACAGAGGCATTTCTGGGCCATGTTTACATGTGGCTCCTTTTTTACACGATAGAGATTTAACCTTTTTTAACCATTTGTAGACGACATGACAGACTGTTTTCCCAGAGACTGATTTGTGGAGTTTATTTTTAAACCCATTCAGTGATTTCTATTACAGAATTTGCCTGTTTTTAATGCAGTGCTGCCTGAGGGCCCAAAGATCTTGAACATCCAATATAGATTTTCGTCCTTGTCCCTAGTTCACCTGGCTTTCTCCATATTCTCAGAATCTTTTAATATTATGTACTGTAGTTGATAGGATATTCAAAGTCTTTGCAAAGTTTATGTTAGCAAATATTATTCAAAAATCTTTCCAGATTTTCACATTGGTGAACCTCTGCCTATCTTTACTTCCAAGAGACTCTGTTTTTCTAAGATACACTATTTAAACCCAATCATGTTACTGACCTCTTGAGCATGTTAGAAGTTTAGAAAAAGAATCCCAAAAGGTAACAAGTAGCAGGAGGACAAAAAGGTAGAAATGGGTGCATGGCTTTACAAAAATAAATAAAGAAAGGAAAAAAAGAAAAAAAAGGAAAAAAAAAACCTATGGGTTAGGACTTGCATGGGTGTGATAATGACCTCCCATTGAAAATTCTAGAGTTGCACAATAAGAAATGTAAAAAAAAATAAAATAATAACAATGAGCAAACAAATTAGAAACAATGAACTTTAAATAGCATTGGCCACACCCGATGCTCAGCATGTGTGCAACACAGTGATTTGGAATTCCACTAAACACACTTGCACATGTTTGCCCCTTTCCTTATCTCCCCAGCTCAGCCTACAATCACTCGCCTCTCTATTCCAATTTATCTTATTTCTGGGTGATTGATTAGTAATGCTTTTTTATTTGTTTGTGAAGGAGACTTAATTAGATTTCACAGGTTAGAGGTCTACATACTGAAAGTTCAAGATAATCACTATTATTCTAATTAGGGGATGCCATTAAAGCCGGTTGTTTTGGGACATTAGGGAGCAGAGCAGGGCAGCCGTGTGTAGTACCGCATTCAGAGACAGACTTGCTGTAGAACTCTAGAGACAAGTGTGCGTAGATGCTTATTCAACCCACAAACAGTTTCTTTAAAAAAAATACAATGCCAACATGATCTCATTAATGGCAAAATTTTAGTCCCAATGCATTTAACTGTAACAAATCAAAGAATCAACTTGTTCTTACCCAGAAGCACATTGGTTCCTTCCAGTACTGCCTAAAACATGCAAAGAATTTCTCAGAAACCAATTAGACATTTTGACCTTTTTAACATTATTCCAGAGAATAAGAGCAGATCTTTCATTACTATTTCAGACTGCACATCAGTGGCATTGAGCAGATGACTTGCCACTGTGAAGTAATGGCAGAAGTAGCCTCAGTGGTTGAAGAAGCTGAGCCTTTGTGAGGGATGTGATACCATAATTTGGATTTTAAGACCATAAAGCAGACATAGGTACTGTAGGAATAAAAAGAGAAAGGAAAAAGAAAAAATGAAGGGGAAAAAAAAGAAGAAACCGACAGAAGTGATCATTAATATGGCATGTGCAAGTCTGTAATGAGGGTGATAATCAAGCCACAATTGTTATATTGGACACCTGGTAGGAATTCAGTATCAGTCACATTTAAAATTCATTTAGGTGCATGATTATATCCATATAAAATCCTATGTAATGGTCCCATCTGAAATCTCTAAATATCAAGAAGCAAGAATAATGGAAAATCATTAAAATAAAGGTAATAACTGGAACACATGTCTGGAGGAGGAAGATAAATAAATGTGCACTTTGGAACTGTGCATCCGCCAGTGGCGAGAGAAGCTTGTCTGCATGTGGTTTTAATTAGAAAGCAAAGCTTTTTTGACAGCAAATTGATTTTTAATTGTTCACTCCTGCTCTCACTCCAGGTGGCTCCAAATCTTCTTCATTTGCTGTTTTATGTGCTTTATGTGCAGGGTACAAAATCCCAGTACATTACAAGATGCTGTAGATCTGCCAGCAATTTTGCCAAATAACACAGACTCCACATTTCAGAGATATTTGGGCATGCTAAGGCATAATTGTCTGAACAGCATCCTGTTCTATCCAAGTGTCTGCACTTCGAAACAGCAACAATAAGGGATTTTCTGATGATGGTCTGGTCTGCCTCTCTAATGGCTCAGACAGGAAGCAAATGTAATTTGAAAGCGGCAGATCTATGTATGCCATTGTTGTGGCATATTGCTGATCTAATTATTAGCAATCACTGATGGAAGAATATCACTTTGTGGATTTTTTTTAGGGGAGGGATTTGGGAAGATGCCATGGAGCACTTCCTGGTGCCAGAATGCACTCCTCCTACTCAGCAGACTATATTCTATGCACCTGTCTTTCTGCCACTCCCTCATAAACACACACTGAAAATATTAGCAAATGTCAAAATCTAATTGAGATATGCTTTCATAGGCTCAGGTAGTTCCAAAACAAACAGATTTTCCTAAACCATAAACAGATGAAATCAAAGCATAAGATTCTTTCCACATGTAAAATGACCCAATAAAAGCTGCTTAGGCAAAGACTACCTTAAATAGAATTCTTTGAAAATAGAAAATTTGCCTTATTTGGTTTCAGATTTATTATTTGACAATATACATCAATATTCAAATGTGCTGTGTGGAAATCTCTTTATTGAATGCAAGCTATAAAGAAACAGTTCATAATAGACGGTAATCAGTACATAACCTCATTTTTGTAGACTTCTCTTTTACTGGGGTGCCGTTTATTGCTCACATTTTGTACAATTAAGGGACAATTAATGCCCTGTATTGAGCAGCTCTTGCTAATGGTAGTACTCCATCAAAGCTCACCATGCTAAGCTCTCACTTTACTACTACCTTTAAGAACATAGGTATATCAAGAGAGCAATCAATTATCTGCAATGTAGCTGGTCAACCTAAGAGCAACAAAAAGGTTAAAATATCTAGTTCAAATCAATCACACAGAACAAAAAAAAAAAGGCAACAGAATAATATGATTGTGGACCGTGACCTTTTCTGCATTTGTTGCACTACCAGTATGGGTTGAAAACACAGTAAAGGACTGACCTTTGTAAGATTATTCTAATACTGCCTAATCTGAACAGTTTGAAGGATATATTCCTCAAGCTGTGTGCAAAAGGCTGCCTAATTCATGTGCTAGTGGCAACCTGCCAAGATAAAACATTGTATACTAAGATATTGCAGCTTTTCTACACAGTAATTACTTATTAAAGACCGCTTGATCATTTTCTTTTAATACTCAATACAAATAAAGTAAAAAATATTACCTAAATTACCTAAAGGAAAAAGCAGTAATAGCATTACCTATGCATAACACAGAGAACTCAATAGCAACTTACACAAAGTCTGTAATATAACACATTCACAGGATAATATAGTGTTGTGCAGCATTTACCTGTTTTAGTTTCTAGCATATTTCATTCCATCAGCATGCCCATTCTGATTGAATGTAAGAGCTCAGATATTAAAGGCTGATATTAAAGGTGCCTATATAAAGCACTTTATATATTTCATGATATACATCATTTTCCTTTTTACATTTACACGTACTTTTTAGCTCTTACTGGCAGGTTGCCTTTCTTTACTGTATGTAGACAAAATGAAAAATGGGTGTGTAAGAAAATACTGGGAAAAAAGACCCAAACCTGTTCCATGATTGATTTCTCTGGAGAAACCTTCAAAAGTTTAATGTAGATTAAAACAGATGGTTGAAAAAAAAGTTTCAGGATTTGTAAATCTGTAACCATGTCTACAAAAGGAATTTCTTCTTTATTATTATTTTCTAGTCGTGTAAATACAGTATGTAGGTGGCGAGTGACTATTGGCCCTTTGTGGCCTTTGACTGTGCTACAGTGACATCTTTTGGTGGTGTGGATCATCTGCAAGATATCATTACAGTTTGGGACAAAACAAACCTAGTAACTAACCGTATTTAAGAATGCTGGAGGTGACCGATCTGCATAAAACAGGTTTAATAAGAGCAACAGTACTCCCACACACACTAAGCAGTAAGAGATGCTCATGCACTGTTAAGCTGACGACCTTTCTAAAGATCTGAAGGGATCTCCAAAGGTGTTTTGTGCTTTTAAAACAAACTTTTTTTGTGCATTGGTTGAGAATGATACGGTTATGCATATTCAAAGTAGGCTGTGTTAATCCATAATTTTAGTAATAGAGACATATTCACACAGCAGAGCAGTTGGGAACTTTAAAGGTTGAGACAAGGTTCCTGAGCAAGTCCCAAGTTCTTCAGAGAATATTGACCGTGAAGAAGGCCAATGGATACATTAAGAAATATTTACAATCGCTTAAATTTTTTAGTGTTTAAAGATACGTGGAATGAAAGAAAATAGATTGTTCAAAGTTTAAAGGAATGTCCATTGAAACAGCTTCCTTTTTTTTGTTTTTTTTTACTTTTTACTGTCTTAAGTCCTGAGTTACAATTTGTTTACTTATGGGACATTGAATAATGAACATTTAGCATATTGTTTTTGAAAAATTCTGCAATTAACTGTACAAACATTTAATCTTGCACAGTTTTTGAAGGAACTCAGATGGTTGGACGCCAATTTGATAGACAATCAGAAGCCTCCCTTATGGTATTGCATTAAGCATAAGTATCTGTATTGAGGACACCATTAGTCCTAACCACATCTCCATCACCATCACCATTTGCAGAATTAGAGCCCCAAACTGTACCACTCTCCAGCCCTCCAGCAAACAAATTGTTTTTGTTACAAGCAAATAGCTCAGGGTTTGACTCACCAGACCAGAGCGCCTGCCACCATTTTTCTGCACCCCAGTTCCTATGTTTCCGTCCATAGTTGAGTTGCTTTGCCTTGTTTCAAGGTCAGCGCAATGGCTTTTTGGCCACAATTCTTCAATTCTTCTGGCCAGATTTCTCCAGACAGTAGAAACATGTACCTGGGTCACACTGGCTTCCTCTGGTTCCTTGCTGATAGCACTGCTGGACATTTTCCGATGTCAAAGTAAAGTAAGAATCATGTGTCTTTCATCTGCTGCATTAAGTTTCTACTGCCTATTTCTTTGCAAAATTTCTAAAACAGTACATCTTGAAACCCCAGTCTACTTTGAAATCTTTGTCTGGGAGAGACATTGCTGATGCAGTATAATGACCATGTGTTAATATGGATGCAGACCTGTGACATGACAATGTCTTCCTCAACCCTACTTTAGTAGCAGAGTTTGGCTGTTCCCCATTCAGTTTTAAGCCTCCTACACAGATGTTACTCGTTCAGTTTATGACTGTGAGTTAATGACAGGGGAGGTGGTAGCTCAGCGGTTAAGGCATTGGACTTTGGATCAGAAAGTCATAAGTTCAAATCCCAGCACCACCAAGCTACTGCACTACTGCTGGGCCCATCAGTAAGGACCTTAACCATCAAGTGCTTACTTGTTTGTACAGAAGCTCTGAATAAGGGAGTCTGTCAAAAAAATGTTTTAAATCTGTTTCAACCTACATGAGAAATAGATGATCCTACAAAGATCCCTGGCATTGTGCAAGTGTACAAAGTAGGCAAAAGTAAGAATTGAATGCCAAAGATGGTCACACTTAATTTTGATTTCATTTAGATTACTCTTCTGTTCATTTACTTTCCATTTTGTTAGCTGATAAAAAAAACTACTATGAACAATCTTGATTTCCGAAAGAATTCTCTCTTTACAGCATTTCCCCCACTTTTTTTCCACGGGTAATCTGTTTACAGTGTGGAGTACAGCTTCTGAGTTAGCTACATGCTCTACGTCACCGTGCACACTAGCCTACTTTATAGTATTCCCTTCTACTCCTTGTATGTTAGTACGCACTACATTTACACACTATATAGTCAGTTAGTACGCTGAATTGGACAACATAGGACTCCTGAACACGGAATTTCCGTTTCCGCGCAGTCCAGCGGCTCTTCTGCTTCACACCGTGTTTGAGTTTGTTGTTTGTTTTATGTCGAAATCAGGTCATGAAGTTTGAGTGAAAGAAAGTGAGCCGTGATTTGAGACATTATGAGCGGCACTGCTGTCGAAAGCGATCCGATACCGGAAGACATCTCGGGCCAAATGTTGGAGCTGGACGAGGACGAGGACTTGGAAGTTTTCAGTAAGGTAAATATAAACACAAACAACAAAGTAAACCTCTGGAATGAGAAGTAGGACACAGGAAAGAGAGGAAGACGTATGTCGGTGTGTGAGGACTGAGAGTAGGAGTTTAGTGTGTACTTGTTTTTACAGTGTGTGTCGGTGACACGTTTGCAAATGTGTAGCAACTGTTTCTACTGATTGAATGAAACGGCAGACGAGAGAGAAGTGAAATGAACACAGTCCAGATAAGTAAAGAAGTCCTTTAGAAATGAGTTTACTCGGTTTGGCAACACTATTCTTTAATGATATTAACTGTAACTATACAATAAAATACAAATAGAAACGTTTGTTGCCTGAAATTTTAAAGTCGAGTGTCAATTCAGTTGACTTTTATTTGTATACTGCTTTTAACAATGGACATTGTACCAAAACAGCTTTACAGATATAAATGTTGACAGTGACAAGAAAAACCTCCCTGAGATGGTATGAGGAAGAAACCAGACACAAAAGTGTGGGTGCCACCGAATGTCCATCCTTTATAGTTTAATCATTGTTGAGGTTTATAGATGAAGGTCAGAAAACGGGTGATGTCCTGAGGATTATAAAAGTAGCTTCTTTCCCAAGTGTGCTGAAAGCCTACACACACACACACACACACACACACACACACACACACACACACACACACACACACACACACACACACACAAAATAGGGGAAATAAAGAAATGTTTTAGGAACATGCCTTGTTTTGGACTGTGTGAAATTTGTGCTGACTACAGCGCGGTTTGTTGGCACAGGATCGCTCCATAGAGGTACAGTCCTCCCATTAATCAGCTCTCTCAGGCTGCTGGGGAAAGAGAAAGCAGAAATATTTGTCTGTCACCAAATGAATCGGGGTGTAGTGCACACAGAAACAAAGAGAGGGGGGGGGGGAGAGAGAGAGAGAGAGAGAGAGAGAGAGAAAAAAGATCATCCAGCTAAACTGAGTAGGATACAAAGCCTAAAAAGAGAAGTGCTAAAAACACACCAGCATAACTGGTTACAGCTAAAAGCAGCATAATAGCCATGTTTGTATTCATCATTGTGAACACTGCTGTGATGTACAGAACAATGTCCAACTCACTTCCACATAGCGAAATATCAGGTAATTACAGAGCGGCTCAAAGGCTAGAATGGATACATCCTAAATCTGAAATATCTAGATAATATTTGTGGGACATATTGCAACAAGAGGCATGACATTTTAATGTAAAACATGTATATTTGGCCTATTTATAGTTATTCCTTTTTTATGTCATTCATAACAATAAAAGAGACTCTATTGTGAAAAAAAAGCGTTTTCCTTAATGGTATGTACACATCCTCAGAGGCCACTCTGTTCCAGTGCCACAAGTTTCACCCATGACTCGGGTTAATGCAACTATACTGTTAGTAAAGGTTTTCTATTGTGTGACCTCATGTGTCCAAAGTGAGTTAAAGCTGAAACAGCATTTTGATGACAGGCTTCAGAAGTCAGTTATAAAAGTCTGCCCACTCGGGAACAACTGCATTGTCAGCAGTGCAAATATTTCACTTTATATCATAACAAAGTTGGAAAAAAAAATACTGTTCAAACTGGTTTTTTTTTTTTCTTCTTCTTTTTTTTTTCTTTTTTTCCCCCCTAACCAAAATACACTACAGTTTAACATGGAGGACTAAAAATGCTTTGCACTACAACACAAAGTGGGATATCTGGTTACTGGATCATAAGCTAAATCTGCTGATAAATCACAAGTCTGATCTTAACCGCTGCCTTAGGCTCATATTTATAGTCAGAATAATTAGATCTTAGATCAGTGATCATACAGTTTGGTAGCTTTTTTATTAAAAGTTAAATTAGTTAAACTGGTCATGGTTTTATTTGACATTTCTTTTGCTTTGCTTTTTCTTTTCCTCTTTCATATCAGGATGCAACCTTCACAGATGGAAGCTCCTTCATTGTATCTATGCAGACATCCCCTGGATCTATGGTCAATCAGTACAGATTTGATGATGAGGACGATGTGGCTGGAAATAAAGACATATTCATCACAGTTGATAATCCTGAGAGTCATGTGACAACCATTGAGACATTTATCACATACAGGGTTTTGACTAAGGTATGGCAGGAGTATGACAGTTTTGTGGTAGGGTTTTTTTTACTGCTTATTTTATATTTGTTTTTGGTTTTTTCCATCTTTCTTGACAACAGACTACTCGTAGTGATTTTGACTCAAGTGAGTATGAAGTCCGCAGGCGCTACCAAGACTTCTTTTGGTTAAAAAGCAAACTGGAGGAGGCTCATCCAACTCTTATTGTCCACGTGGGTGAATTTCAATAGTTAAACCTTGATTAGATATCAAACTTTTGTTTTGCACTGTAATACAAACTAATATTGGTTGTTTGTTCTTGTAAAGCCTCTACCAGAGAAATTTGTTATGAAGGGAATGGTGGAAAGGTTTACTAATGACTTTATCAAGACAAGGAAAAAAGCACTACACCGGTTTCTTAACAGAATAGCCGACCATCCCATTCTGTCAAGCGGTGAGGATTTCAAGATTTTTCTTACAGCACAAGCCTGGGTAACTAACACACACACACACTTACAAACTGGCTACATATGGCTTCATGATTTAGACTTAAAATCATTACATTGGTTGCAATATTTTTCTTTTTTAAATGAAAGATCATATGCATTTGACAATTGTTACTGGTATATTTATTCTGTATTCTAAGAATAAATCCCCACCACATCTTTAAATACATGCAGGTAGCATGAGCACAGTATAAAAGAAAATAGAATCTTATCTGTATTAACGTCTAGTTATGTAATAAGTCATGGCAAGGATTCTGGTCCTTAGCCAATAGACATTCATTAGCGTCATTGTGGGTAAATGTGGTGTTATGATAAACATAGTGTAAGCACAATGCTTTGCTTACCAAGTTAAGCTCAAGACTGCGAGTGCAGCCATGACTCACTCATCTGATTCATTTATTGAATTAGTTTAGTCATGGAATTTAATATTCAGTACATTCATATTCATTATTTGTTAAGCTGTACTGTACAAGTTTGTTTCTTTTCACTGCAAATTCATATTAGCTTTCTAACCCGGTTTCTTCCTTTTCGCCTCTGTAGATTCATAACTTGCCTGCAGTGAATAGAGAAGGATAGTTCTTCCTCTAGCTTTTTTTTAATGTAATGGTTGCTTTAAATGCTGCAGAATTCAGACATTTTTATGAATTGATTTGCCATGAAAAACAATCGTCTATTAAATGTGGAACCAGAAAAATTTCCAGAGGAAAAAAAAAAAGATAAGCTCTTAAATAAGTTATTATTATTATAAAAAAAAAATTTTTCCTGAAGATGGCAGATTAGTTTTCCAAAATGTGCAGATAATATGTAATGTCTAATTTTGTGTTTCCTTTTGAAGTAGACTGTTATGAGAGCACAGTGGTACAAAGGCTAAAATCATGTTTGAGTCTCTGGTCTGCAAAACCATTTGTTTTAACTTCTGGCTGTTAAACATGATTTGGCTCCTAAGGTTGAATTCTGGTGCAGTCTTAGTTATTAAAGCTGCAATATTTGTGCTCTAAATGTTAACTGATAACTCTGTATCTACAGGAGCTAGCATCTCATAAGAAGCAAGGTCCAGGTTTCTTAAGCAAGATAGGAGAGACGGTGCGAGCTGTAGCTGCCACAGTCAGAGGGGTCAAAAATCGGCCAGAGGAATTCAATGCTATACAGGACTATGTGGATAACTTTAGTCTGAAGCTGAACTCGCTGGACAAAGTCACCCAGCGAATCATCAAAGAAAAAAGAGGTACTGCCTTCAAACTGTATCATTACTACTGTATTATTAACCATAGGCCACTCACTTGTGGTGTGTCATTGGTTGTGTAATGTACAATGAGCTTTGTTGTTTGTTGTTGTAGAGTACCTGGAGGATATGAAGGATTCTGGGCCTCTGTACACCCTGTGGTCTGGCTCAGAGGAGGAGCTGGTGGAGCCTTTGAAGCTCATGGCAAGTTGCTTGGACAGGTGCTACAAGGAGACTGAAGAGCAGATCGAGCACCTCAGTAACAGCCTCCTCCCGATGCTGCACGAGTATGTGCTCTGCGCTGACAACCTCAAGGTACTTCCTTGTGACCTGATTTGTTGATTTATTTAATTTTACATGCACAAAGCTGAATGCTACAGAGATGTTCTTGGAGGTGTGTAAGGATAAGTGTATTTTTCTTCTGCTTGGAAAAGAAATTCACATATACTACTGTTTGGCAGTAGTTAAGAAACAAGCACGTGCACGGTCTCGTGTGTGACTGTTGCACCCTGGATGTCATGACGAGGCAGGCATGACCGAGAGCACAGACTTGTTTTAGGTTTTTACTTTCAGCACACACTTGCAAACTTGCTGCACAATACACAACGTAGACAAGGTGCTGTCGGGTCAGGTCAGGTTGCTTTGCTCAGCACCACCGGCTCTCACTCCTCAGCATTTTCTTTTTCACAGCAAAAGCATGCAGTGTATAAAAAAAAAAGAGCATCAGTCACATACATGTGTATGTGTACACTGATTTATGAAAATCTTCTCCACGATTCCACCCTCCATTCACAAACGGCGCTCGATCACATCTCCGTTGCCACTGCAGGTTAGATACCATTCCAGACCTCCAGCTAATTTGGTAGTTTTTGATGAAAGCACATAATTGCCATCTTAATATTCTTTCGCTGACTAATTGAATAGAAGCATGCTTAAAGAAAGAGGCTTCTCTGAGACTACCACTTAAAACAGCATTCTTTTCTAGTTTTATGTTCAACTACCAATGCTAGTAGTTTGTCTCATTTCGACTTCGAGTCGTATGATTTGTTGATCTGATCAATATATTAGGCATTATGTTTTAACAAATTGTGTATTTCATCAAGTCGACCTTTTATTCAAAGGGGTATTGGTCACGGTATTTGTTCTACACAGGCAGTACTGCGGAGACGAGACAACATCCAAGCAGAGTTCGAGGCTAAGAATGAATCTCTCGCCACTAAGAGGACGGAAAGAGAAGCAGTGAGTGCAATCCGACTCTTTCATTTTATTTTTTTTCTTCTTCCCTCCATTTAATTCACCCTGAGCTCTCTTGCAATTTCCCAAAGATTATTAGTAATAAAGCCTTGCCTCAACAGCAATGTCTGCTTTCAAATGAAAGCGGTCCATTTTAAGCCTAAAGAGATTCTATAAATATGTAAGTTCCTCTGAGCCCGAATACGCTTCTTCTAGAACACAGTAAATATGGTTTAATAAAGCCTCTGCTAATCATGTCATACTTTATTCTCTTGGGCTTTTGACTTTCCACATCAATTCCATCAAATGTCACGAGTGTGAGAAAGCTCCTACTGTGGAGAAGGGGAAGGGGCTATATAAGGTTGTGTTCTTTTGTAGGGTTAGGGTTAGGGTTAGGGTTAGGGTTAGGGTTAGGGTTAGGGTTAGGGTTAGGGTTAAGTGTTTGAAGGTTGTCAACGCCTCCTTTCTCAGCTTAGCAATAACCTTTCTCCAGTGAATTTAATTGCAGCCAGTGAGCATTGTTCTTTTTAGGCTTTCGTTATGCTGCATGGGTCTCATGATCTGGAAGGAAATCTTTTTTTATTTATTTTTTGTAATGCTTTATGATTCAGTGCTTCTTGGACATTATTTACAATCTACCACTTTTGTAACAATTAGATTTTCAAAGCTATTATTACATATAGAATGGATGCAAAATATAGTGGCCCTCAGAATTATTTGTACTCTTCGTTAAAATGATTATATAAAATACATTTTACATTCAACAATTCAAATTGTACAGTCCAACTGCATAAGAATCTATTTATATATTTCCAAATTTATTCTCATCATGTTCTATAGTTTATAAATCACATGTCTTAATCACTTATTAACAGGCACCTAATTGCAAACCAATATTTAATAACATTTACTGTACTGGCAGTCACAAGCGGCAATCCTGTATCTGTGCAAGAATTGTAATTCATGAGAATTAAAAAGATAAATACAAGCAACTTTTGCTCTCACTCCCCAGGAAATTCATTGTTCTCTTAAAGCATGTTCTTGTGCCCTGGTATACATATGTAAGGTTCTACGAAATCCTTTTGACACCCTTTACCATGAGGAGAACCAAAAACCCTTTAACACAAAACAGGCCTGCACAAATAAACAGAAGCACAATTGTGTCCCTGACTAATAAGGTTACGTCAGAAAAGTTCGAACTATTTATTTTTGCTCATACGCTGTGGTGGTGATCATGATGTAACCCTACAGAATTTGAATTCAGTTATATGCAAATACTGTTATCTGTACTGAATGTCACTGAGGCTTGCTGTGTAACTATAAAAGGAGAAGTTAGTTACTCCTCAAATCCAATATTTCAGCCATCATTTTGTGATTGAAAGAAGATTCTTAGTACACCACACATTTTCTTTCCCCCCCATCTGATGTGTATTGGTTGTGTCTATAAAGGATTCTAAGGTGCTGAGTTTAGCATGGGACAGCCTGGTGGGCAAAGACCCAGAGGAGGTCAAACAGCAGAAACAACAGAAGCTTAAAGGAGAGATTAAAGAGGTACTGGTTTTCTAACAGGAGTGGGGAATCCCTTTTCTAACTTGTGTGTCTGCTTCAGCGTCATTGTTTTGAGCTGGTAACATTTCAACGGCTGGAATTTCAAGCGATTACACCCTGATACATGAGGGCACTACTTTCAAACAGCATGAACTGAAAGAACCAGTTTCGAGCTGAAATGTTACCTGCTCATCAGTGAGCAGTTTCTACTTAGGCATTCTTAATAACTTTAACTGTACTGTTGATTCTAACTTTAGCTGTGGCTTGGGAAATGTTTTCTGACCTACTGTTGATTTCAAAAATGACTGTCCGTTAGAATCTTTCCTTCTAATTTGTATTGTCTTTTTTTGTACATTCTATCCACTTTCTTTCTTGCTTTGTTCCTATTATGCAATCCTCTATGATTAAATTACTAAAGAATGCAAATTCATCACCATGTCAGCTAGATCCCTCACCCACTGCAAAAACATCAACAAAAAAATAGCTGCCCCTATTTCTCACCTAATAAATGATAGTTTTGCTCTGGGAATTGGGCCATCTGATATGAAATGGCAGCTGTTTTACCCATTTTGAAAAAGCAGGGTAGAGAACTAGCAAAGTAAATAAACTATAGGCTAATCTTCCTTTTCCATCTAAAATCTTTGGAAATGATTTCCATTCACTCCTGGTTACTCCATAGCATCGGAACTACACTTGTTAGATCTTCCCCTGGCTGTAGATTTTGGGGCTCTGGGTCTTTTTGCTTTTTAGTTTTTATATATTTTTAACCAAATTAATACATTGTTCCACAACACACCGATTGCACACCAATCTTTTGGTTTTTATTGGTAAAGTTTTTAGCTGCTTTATCTATTATTTTGCCAACAAATTGCCAATATTTGAATACAGCAGGAAATTGCATATCTTCGAGCTTTTTCCTCAATGTGTCTTTCAAATCTTTGTTCTTAGGCCTACATGCTTAAACTTTGTTATCTTTTTCTGCCACTACGGGATCAGCTTTTGCTGTTATGCAGATGATGCACAGCTTTATATTAACCCTATCACCAGTCCAACAATAATTACCTTAAACCCAAACTCATTTGGCTCTTTGCATTAAGACTGATGAAGCGCTCATCAAGCTCTTCGGAACCGTTTAGAGAATAGGTGTCATTAAATAATTTCCCTCCTTCACTTCCCATATCAATTCCCATCTGTGTTTCTCAAAATATGCTCAAACTATTCTTTCAAACTTGCTAGCTGCCAGTGTTGTTGTTTTTTTGGACTTGTTACTTGAACATTTTTTATTATGGTGCATTTTCACAAACTCGAAAATACTCATAAAATCACATTGCTGTTTGTCAATGTTTTTCATATTTTTCACACTGTCCAAGTCACCAAAGAAATGTAAAGCGTACTGTGATAGAATTGACATTCCTGCAGATGGCAGTAAAGGTAAATGAAAATGTATGGAAAGCTTCATTCTGTTCACTCCTTCCTAAAGGAAACAGTGCCTATGATTTGAAATATAAAGTTTCATTTTAAAAGACACGGCCAAATTCTACTTTACGATTGAATGTAGCTTCACGTCTTTAGGACTTGTTTGTGTGCAAACTAGCGTGTCCATTATTATTATTATTATTATTATTATTATTATTATTAAGGTGCCTGCGTGTCTTGTAATGACAGTAAGGGCAGATCAGCGTAACTAATGATTTGTCCTGCTCGTCACAGGGGAGAGACTCTGCGCCAGACAGTTACTGATTATGCCCACTCTTCTTCCCTCCCTCTGTGCAACAACCTCATTCACCCAAAACATCTCCTGTTCCATAGCCTCACCTAATCAGAGCGTGTACAAACACACCATCCAGGAGGGACCCTGGCAGAAGCGACAGCAAACGCACAGCATTCGACCTTCATCAGCTCAGCTGTCAATAAGTGCCTGATTTTCTAAAGCTCTTCACCGCTTCACAGCTTGCTAATTTGACACAGTCATTCCCAAGAGCCTTGAGCAGCCCAGTCGTCGAATACTGTGTTTACCCATCCTTCTCTTTGTGCTCCAATGTGTGGACAGTAATACTTCTTATGTGGTATTGGAAGCCAATTGGTCCCAAGAGACCATTAGCTTAGAAGGCAAGCTGTTAGCAACTACTCCGACGAAGTGGTCTGATCAATGTCATGCAGCGGCGAGGACCGTCGTACCATTGTCTACAAAGCGAGTGGGTTGTCGTTGTACTAAGAACACTTCAACCACGGATAGAAATATAGTCAGCGGATTGGCCATCGGAAGAATGACAGAATCTCCCGTACATAAATAAAAAACATGGCATGTGCCATGAACTATATACTCGTAACAACAATGAGACAATTCTATGTGCAAATTTAACAGAGACGGCCATTTATATAATATAATCATTATATATTATTCCAGATCAGTATTGATCAGAATGTGACAAATGCACACTCAGTAATGAAGGCCAGAAAATGTCTGAAGTCGTCTGAAGTTTTATGAAAACAAGTTGCTAGTCGTTGTGGGTGTGTGCTGCTATCTGATGGTGGTGTTGTGTGCATGTGCAGATAAAGGGGGACATCGAAAAGCTGGAAGATAAACTGGAACTGGCCAATAACACACTGAAAGGGGACTGGAGCCGCTGGCAGAAGAGCATGAGGTCTGACCTGAGAACAGTCTTTACCCAAACAGCAGAGAAGAATGTGGAGTACTATGAAAAGGTGAGCAATGACCTGCCCCAAAAGAGCTTTCTAAAAGCGGTTGTATCCCAAACGATTGAGGCCAATCATCCATATCAGATTTACAGTCACAATCCGGGGAAATTTCTGTGTAGAATATCGCCCTCTTTAGCAAACGTGTTTGTGAAGTATCCATATGTACATTATTTATAAAGCTTTCAATTATACTTGTGGTGTCCTTTGGTAAAGATTTGGGTTTATTACTAAGAGCGTTTGATGTACACATGCGGCTGTAAGGCAGGAGTCATTTGCATTCCTGCTTTGGGCATTTGCCAGTAGAGGGTAGTATTATTTCATTTTTATCTCCTTAGCCAGCTTGCAGTAAAGAACAAGCCTCCAAGGCCATAAAGATGGACTAATATTTACATCTGAACAGCTTTAGAGAGGTGAGAGATTGTGATTGATGCCGTTAGATGCTACCCTGCCTTTTTTTATTTGCTCCCCACAGCTTGACACTTGACCTTTGACAGGCTGAATCAGGAATTTGGACCTAAGAACTGATGGCACAATCCATTCTGTAAGGGAAAAATTAGTGACAAGTTTGTGTAAACCTTTGAGCCTGACCCATGCATTTAGAGATCTATAGGTGAAAGCAGGTAAATCTAGTAAGTGTGAATGTTGTTGGTTCTCTGTGTATTTTTCAGCCTTGCATCACAGTACCAGGTTTTATTTATTAGAACCTTGTTAATAAGGTGACCTTGAGTAAGAACAAATGCAAGCTGTGCCTCTTTCAGTGTGATACATGAAATGCACACGCCAACCCATCAAAAGGTCTCCTTCCTGGTTACACTTTTATTAGGTATTTTTTGGTAGACATTAGCAAAGGTGGAGAAGGCAGGAGAAGAAGCACGTGAGGCAGCTCCTCCTTAATATGTTGGAGGAGTGTGGGGTGTGCTGACGCAACAAAAGGCCATATCAGTTTGTGCTAATAAACTCTGAATAAATCTGGGACTTGACTTCAGAGTTGGTATGCAGGGGATGAGCGGGGTTAGTTGAAAGCATGTGGCATTCCTGATCCCTTTGAATCATTGATGTGCACTAGAATGGCCTCAATTAACTGAGGCAAGGAGATGAAACTCTGTATAGCGAGTGGGAGATGAGGATGTGGGTACAAACCGTGTCCTCTGTGTCCACTTCTGGAAAAGAATATTACCGCGCCTGGGTTGTAGCATATAGGAACGAAAATGACTGGATAATCACATAAGTATGAAAAGTGAAGCTGGTGTATCAAAACGGGAGATGAAAGTTGTTTGGGTGGGTTTCAGAAAAAGTGCAGGGAAGAAGATGAAAATAATTTTAGTAGGAAGTACAGAAAGTGTGCCTTCTGAAGCAGATGGGGAAACCAGGGAGCTGGAAATTTTTATTTATTTATTTATTTTACAAAAGTGTTTGCCATTGTGTTGTGAATTATTGTCCAAATTGAATTAGATTTTATTTTAAAATACTACTTAAATCTTTGGCCCTTTTAAATAAAATGATGTCAGGGACACGTTCTTATTTATTTATACAAGTCCATTAAAAAAAAAAAAGTGTAATTCTGTGTAACTATGTGAGTTGCTATTGTAATTTTCAGAGCAATTTGCATTGTAGCCTGTGCAACACTGTGGGCACAGCAGCAGCACACCATAAGATGGCAAGTTCATAGGATTGCCATGGAGACACCATAGCAACAAGGATGTTGCTCAGAGATATGAGGAAGACAGAAATCCTGTCGTTAAGTGTTGGACTTAATTTAGAAAGTGCACTGCATTTTATTGAAGGTTTTTAAAACATGTCTTGTGGGGCACAAAGGGGGTTCAGTTATTGATCGTATGAGGGCTTTATATTCGATGTATCCTCTTTGAAATCAACACCCAGTGTCTCTTTTTTCACTAGTGGTGCTGCTTGGCCGTGATGTGCAGAGGTTATTTCTTCTTGTCTCTTCATACACTCTCAACGTTAGCTTCTCGTAAATTGTGTGTGGGCAGGAAACTGCATATACATATGTATTTATGTGGAGAACTGGCTGATTTATTCTGTCCACTTTGCCTGGATTGTTCCCTGATTAAATTGGTGTACCTACATTTAAATTTTTTTTTTTTATTATTACAGCCAGGGATGAAGCAGGTCAGAGGTCTTGGGCATCTTAATGAGCCTATAAACTCGGTTAAGGCTTCACCCAGCTCATACTGCCAGTTGTGCATATGATACAGAAACTAATGTCAACATTTTAAATCATTGTAAATGAGCTGAGACCAAATATACAATAACTGAGTGCTAATCGCATGAATTTGTTTGTATTAGCACACTAAATTTTGTTAGTTTTTTGTGATAGCACACTATTGCAACACTAAATTCACATTCAGAATACATTTAAAAATTAGATTTTCTCATTTCAGAAACATTGCAAGACTGTGCCCTATGTTATGTTTTTCCGTTGATGAAAAATTGATCAATACTTAAGTTTTTTTACACATCGATTATTGAAATGCTTTGCTTGTTTGGGTACTCTGCAGAGCTTCAAGATAAAAAAATAAATAAATAGACATTCAATGAGATTTTCTGTACATCAGTGATTCTAGACCTCACTCTTGTTCACGTCGTGACTATTTTCAGTCCAGTTTCTTTTTATTGCCCCCAGTATTACGCATGAGAACTTTAAAGTAAAGTTTTCCTTTTGATGCGTGCCAGTGTCACACAGCAAAGCACAACAACGCTCATCTCCACTTGGCAGCCCTTCGTCTCCATCAGCTGTCAGTTTGATCATCTCCAGCCTGAGGGTGTCAGTGACCCACTGCCCAAAGTCACTCTGAGACGTGAGGAACGCAGCCGCTTGTCAGCTCCCGCAAATAATTTTGCTGTAAGATAGTGAATCTCGAACTGAACTTGAGTTTCCTCAGTCGGATTTTTGGCTCATTCAGAATCAAGCACTGATTGGCAGTCTTGGTATATGTCACATTGTAGAATGGTATAAAAAAAAATTGCTCATTCCTCATGTCAAGACTGTTGTGGAACGAGATTGAATGAATGAGGGAGCCCAGCCTATATGCTGTTTTTATTACTGTGCTATCTTCGCAGGTCAGGGGGAATATTTATATTCAGATCTCGAACACATGCGGATAAGAGTAGATGACTCCTAATTTTGCAGCATGTCCAGCATGTCGCTGCTTTCAGTCTCATATATGAAGTGCTTTAAAAAGGTCAGAGCTCATCTGCCTCCTTTGGTAAGGTGCAATCCTGATAAAGTGTTTTGATAAGCAGATACTCGCAGTGGGCACGGTTCACAGCTATTCTGAAGTGGCATGAGAGTTTGTGGGCTCTCGGGTTGAGTGTGTGTGGGGGGGGTGGATGTTAGCGATCGGAAGGAGATTAATCTTGAGCCTGGAAAGTGACACACAAATCACGCGGAGGGCTGCAGTCGGCCACAGCCTGGGAATGAAACGGGCGCTAAATTGGAAGTCGCCGTGTGTCAGCCCTCTTGACAGCCTTCAAATAGCTGCTCATTACTCTGCAGTTGGAGGGCTACCCAGACAAAAAGTGGAATAGGTGCACAAACTCGATGCTAATGTCATTATAAATGTGTGTTCTGTCGCAGTGTCTGGCAGTGTGGGAGTCGTTCCTGCTGTCTCAGCGACCCGAGGCCAGGGAAGTGGGCAGAGATGACTCCTAATCCCTCAGAAGCTTTTATCCGGACAGTGAAGACCAAAGTCAAAAATTTTTTTTTTTTACCTTTCACTGCAGGTGTTTGAATTGTGTGTGTATGTGTATATATATATATATATATATATATATATATATATATATATATATATATATATATATATATATATATATATATATATATATATATAAAAAAATGCCACAGATTTCTCAGTATAAATAAAACTGTGCCTTATCTTCAGCCAAATTATAGACAGAGATCTCGGTCACAATCCTATTACTTCCTACAAAAGATAAGTTTGTGTCTGCAGCACACAGATCTGTTTAGGAAAGGACAAATATTTTGCCATAAATTGTTTTATTGGCTTATTAACAGTCTTGGATAATCAAGAAAGAGACAATAAAGCAATCTAATTAAATTCAGTAGGTTTGGTTTATGGTTTTATTGTATTTGGATGCCATTAGTCTCTGAATTTAGCTCTTTAGCTATTCGGTACATTTGCTTTCGTCATTGTCGAGGCTTCTTTTCTTTTTCTTCTACTTTTATCTCACCTGCTCATACGCCAGTGAGAAATCCAATTGTTTAGCCCAAATTATTCAAATCAGAAGCCTTAATTGGCATTCATTTGCACTATGGAAGATTAAAAAATCTATCTATTTTAGCATTACTAGATTAAATCATAAATGTTCTTATTCATTTTTTTGTTTACATTGTGTTCATGTTTTGCAACCATTCGAAATGCTTCATAATAAATAAAAATGTGTAACCATTTTATATACAATTACTTTACATACTATGCATCTCAGTTATCATATTTTTGCATATTGTATAAATAAGGCATGTTTCATTTTAGGTCCATGGTGATAAAGTGGAACTAAAGAAAATGATTAACTACTAAATATTGCTTTTTATTTTGTTTTTATTTATTTATTTTCTTCTGAATGAACCAGGTCTCAGAGCTCTGCTTGGTCTAATCACATTAAACATTTAACAACTCAATACAAATGATTGCATTGATCAGCAATTTAATTAGTGCACATGTAGGAGAGACACGATCACTGTGGTTTGAACAGGCAGGATTATGCAACATCCATTAAAATAACAACTTGAGGTACAAGGCACAGACTTTTTTTCTGATTTCAGACTGGAACATTAGCGTTACGTGGAATGGTAATGGAACGTTAATTAGCTGTCATTGCATACTCCCTAGAAACCTGCATTTCTTCAAAGAATTACTTTTAAATGAATGTAGTCGAATACATAAATGATGCGAGAGTATTGCATCAAGAACCACGGTGTCCATAGAACTACAATCTTTTTCTTGTCTTCACTGTACCTTCATGTGAATACTGCTTTCCACTTTTCCTTACAGAGAGACTCAAAATGGGAAAAAGAGGATCATCAGCATGAAACCAGATTTTATATTCACAGGATGAGATAAAGTGCAAAACTGGTAATACGGAAGAAAATCTGAAATAAGAAGGTATAAAGTAATGCGTAAAGCTTTCTAATGAGTGAAACATTATTAATTGCTCTTGCTGGGAGTAAAAAGTTATAATACATGGAGAATAAGTGCTGAGTCTGGGGCTTTTCAGTTTGATTTTGTAGCTCAAAATGTAAATGTATCTGAACAGCCTTGATATAAATGAAAGTTTAGAAACTTTTCAATGTTCTGACAGGTTTTATTAATATCACTTTCGAACACTGTGTCCTCAAGCTATTGACAGGGATATTGCACTAAAAAAAATGACTGAACCAACCTATTGGACGTTATGCCACAATTATAATTCTGACCTTTTTTGCACTTTACAATTTTCCTGTTGTGGGAGATAATTACAGATCTGCTCAACACTTTCCTATGATTAATATCCGTTCAATAAAAGTTGACTATAAATCGCAAATACATGAATTAAAGGTGGACCGATGCCTTTTTTCATTTAATCCTGTTTTGGTTAGATACAGGATTTGCAAATCAGCAAGTGCATATAGTGACTTTTGTGTTCGCTGATTCATCATATGAAAAGGTCACAGGAAAAGGGAGGCTGAAGACCTGGAGTTAAGGAGGTGTTAAGTGAAATACATGTTTCAGGTCAAACATGCTCTCTAAATATGATTTAATTATGATGCAGTAAACTATTCAGAGACAATAAATCTATGAGTCTATGAGTATCTGAATTCTGAATGTTTAGAACGAACTGTAAAAAAAAAAAAAAAAGATTATTATAATATATACAATTTGTAATTTGTTTGATAGATCATATGCAGAGGATTTTGGTATCCATTAAAATCTGGTTAGTTCAGGGATTTAATTACCTATGAGTGCTCCATATGTGGCGACTCACTAACATGATCCATAACTGATAGGCTGCATATTTAGTTTTTGTCTGTAGTAAAAGCATGCCATTGCAGGCATAAAGCCAGTGTATAAGCTTATCAGCTTCTATTTAAAGCTGTGAGTGACTCGGAAATGACAGCTTTGAACTACCGCACAGAAAAACACACCTTTGTAGTTCCTGTTTACAAGCAGAACCTGTTTCCCCAGACTTCCTGCTGTTCTTCTCAACTTATGCGTCTAATGAAGTGTTACCAAGTACCCCATTGTTGTATGTCTTCATATGCTGTGTGAATGGAACTCGGTACGCATTAATGTCAAGTCGTCCAAGTATTATCTCAGTGTGGGACTAAAATGAAATATGGTTTCTGCTGAAAAGAAATCAAAGACAAAAAGGTATGTTACTTGATATAAGCTTGATGAGCATATGCTTTTTCACAGTATTTAGACATCGAATCCAATTGAACTACTCTGATTTCAGTTTCACATCCATGTGATCTGTTTGATTTTAACATATTTTTTCCTTTCAAGCTTCGAACAATACGGACCATTTTTACACCATAGATTGAGTAGTTTTTGTGTGTAATGTTACATATTTAATTCGGTCAGTGCACAGACATGTAGACTCAGCTAGGCTGATAAGCAGGAGTCTGAAAAACAAGGATCAGAGAGGCCAGAGGCTGATCTCTGACCTGGGAGAATAAGGAGTAATGAACAGGTCTCATCATGCAACAGGATTTTTGTTTTCTCCTCTCTGAGCTCTCAGATGCTGAAAATCTGTGAGTTCAGTGATTGTGTCTGCCTTCTTTTCCTCTCAATGATTCTGCCTCAAAGCTATCAGAGAATAAAGGATTGCAAAAAAAACCCCACCGTGGCAAGGCATGATGACAAAGTTTCAGTAATACACAAACAGGGAGAGCTGAGAGGGAAAATGCAAATGCTTCAGGCCAGACTGGTTACTGTGGGTGTCTTAAATTGAGCAATTTTGTGTAATTCTACAACACGTGAACGTGGAATCACGTAGAGGAATAATCTGATTAGTGGAAATTAGACTTTTTTTTTTCCACAAAGATGATTACAGTCATTTCAGGACTCAGTGGACATGGGCAGCAGAGTGAGAGGTTTCATGAGCTGTACAACAAATGGACATTGATTTAGCTCCCAGGAAACTCTATGTTCAGTTCATTTCACAGCTTAGCACCAGCGGTTCATGGTCTATAATGCCATTGTGTGGTTAAGTACCTTTCTTGTCATGGTTGTTACCAAAACAACCGTATTCATTGGACCCTGGCACAAAACGTCTATTGTATTTTCTGGTAATAAACAAAAACGCACATCCAGATGTGTCATTTTGATATATTTTACTCTCTTTTAAAGTGAGTAATATGCACGTAAGGAGTCTTAGAAACGATCAAAAGGGAATCTTATAGCGTTTTTACTACGCTCTCTTTGATTTGTCTTTAATGAAAAGTCTTTTACAGCACTATCAAAAGGCCTGAAGCACTCTAATGAATGCATTCAGAACTTTCTGTTTACATGTTTGCTGCTGATGTGTCAACAGGAAAGATGAAAAGAGAGAGCTGTACTGCGGCTGGGAGAGCTCTGGTGCAGACACCGGACCAAATGGTAAGCAATCAAACCCATTCAGTCAGGCCAATTCAACACGTGTAACCGTAAATGCGTGAAATGCAAAGTACCACGAAATAAAGAGCATCAATCCGAATAGAGGAAAAAAAAAAAAAAACGACCAGCAAAGTAAAATCAATGTGATCAACAATACACTGTCCTAATGCCTGCTCAAAGCTGCAGACAGATATTAAGTGACATTTCCTCCATTCACTTTTTAAATATAATTTAGCAGTAGGATAGGACATCAAGGTCAAGTCCTGAATTACTGGCACCTTCGGCAAAAATTAAAATAATGGTATATAAACTTGTACCCTGCACAAGAATTCACCACCATTCCCCCTGGACTTCATATTCTGTAGTGTCACAACCTATAAGTAAAATGGACCTAACTGGTATTATATATCATGAATTTATTCCAACTGACCCATACTATTGGAGTGTGGAAAAGATCTGTAGATCAGAATACAGTAATCCCCAGTTAACCCCCGATAAACGGATGCCACCCCAAAAATGCTATTTTATGTATATAGTACTGTATTACATTTTACTTTATTTTAAAACTAATCATTTTATTTTTATTAATAAATTTCATTATTTTAACATAAAACTCCATAAAAACAATTTCCTATAAGTTCTTTGGGCTATAGTGCTATCCACAAATGAGTTGTGTCTAATGCAATTCCACGATAAACCAGGGCGGTGAAGCGTGGGATTAATGTAGTTTGCAAAATAGCTTGGCAAATAAAAAAATTGCTGAAGGTTTTGCAAAAGTATATTGCTGTTGTGAAAACCCTAAATTAGTTCTAGTGCAGCCATTTTCATTAGAAATCCATTAAATTAATTACATGTGAAATGAAACCGTCACTCGATCTCTGTATGGCAGATCCTGTTCTCCATTGTTCTCCAACAGTATCATGGAGACTGAGAGCTATCATACCAAGTCTATACTGTTTTGAAAAAATTGCGGTTGTAAAACAAAACAAACAAATAAATAAATAATCCCTATTTAACTTTATTTTTTTAATCCATTAGTAACTATTTAAGGAATATGGCTGAGGACATTTATAAATGGTTAATAAAAGGATGAGGAGGGTATTACAGTAGGTAGAGAAGCAGCCACAAGGCTAAAATCATTTTTTACTTAATGCTTCCACCACCATGCTTCACAGTAGGAAGGGTAACTATGAGCAATAATGTTTACTCGAAATATCATCAGTAATTTTATAATAAAATGTAAAAAGGTTTATATTAAAATAAAAAGATTTATGACCCGGTTATCACTTTTGTGTAAGATCTCATATTTCAATTATGCATTAAAAAGAGGAGGGAAGTATTAAAAGTGGCAGTTGAAATTAGGGACATTTGGCCAAGGTTTATTGACTGTGTGGTTTAATTACATTTTTCCTTCATCTGCTGCGATTCTGAATTCCATGTGAAGATCAAAAAGCATCCATTATATGTGTTGTACAGAGAGGTGTGTGGCACGATTCCATATCAGTGCTCAGTGCTGACTGGGTTTGAGTAAACGGGTCTCCACAGCCCACAGGAGAATTTTTTTCCCCCCAAATAATTAAGGAATAAGCTTGGGATTTTCTCTTCAGCATACAAAAGAATGTTTGTTGGTCACATGCTTGACAAAACATATATACTTACACAGTCTGAATTGCAAAGCAGAAGTTTGCCCCATCTACCTGTGGCTCAGTGGCATTTGGGAGTAATGAGTGCCGTCCTATGTCACACAGGGCTAACATTGTGGAAGAGAACCAGAGAGCAAGTCATCGATCAGAGCCGGTCCATGGCAGCTTCAGCTCTGACATTTATAGTGGGAGCCTGTGATTAATTATCAGCTTAACAAGGCTGGGGACTCTCAGTATCCCTAATGTAGTTGTTTGAACACACTCACACCACACACAAACAAGCAGACCACAAGGGAGAGAAAATGAGGGTAAGAAAATATGTAAGAATATATATATATATATATATATATATATATATATATATATATATATATATATATATATATATATATATATATATATATATATATTAAAAAAAAATTATCTCAAAGCAGATTTTTTGTTTTGTTTGTTTTTTAAACCAGATACATAGAAGCAGTGTGCACGATTACTGATGAGTTTGGGGAAACTGCAAAACTTTTAATTGTTGTCAACAAGCCTCACTGCCTACTCATTCATTCACTGTGTATTCCCTACTCGCCCGTTCACTGCATGCCTTAAATGCCAATATTCATGCTTGTTATTCAATTCGGGTGCACACCTACCCACTGTGGCTACACAAAAGATTCAAGCAAATTCTTAATTTTCTTTTTGCTTTTTCGTTAACATGAGCATATTCTCTCATTGCAGATGATCATGCACTTCATGACTGGCTGAAGTCTAAACAGCAGGAGAAATGCAGATATTTGGATGAAAGGAATGTTGTGATATCGCCTCATTTAACTCTTACATCCTGGTTTCCTGGCGAAGAAGAAAACGATGTGGCAGAAAAACCATACCCAAGATGCGACACATTTCAAGATAACGCTCCCTCTAATGAATCTCCCGTGGCTCCCCCAGCAAAGCCCAACAATTTGATCCGAAACACTTCAGATATGGTCTGTTTTCCAATAAAATCCATGTACACTCACTCAATGACCCATAAACAAAATATCATTTATAGCTGCAGTCCGAACACTTCGGAGCTCAAACAGAGTCAGCCTTTACTGCGGTGGGCTCCTGACACTCGTGAGCAGACATCTAAGGAAGCGGTGCCCTGGCGATGTAAAGGATTTGCTCCAGTGAACCGTCAAGCAAAACCTGCTGAACCTTTGCATCTCTATAAATGGCCAGCTGCCCAAAGACTGGAATGGTGCAACGAGAACCTGGCCAGACTGGCACATCTGGGCGTGCAATCATCCAAAAACACACTGCCTGCTTGCAGACGCAGGCCAGTGATCCAGAGGCCATTTATGGGTCATAAACGAGTGCAGGTGCATAACAGACATGTGGAGAAAGGTTTCTGCTGGACATCAGCCTGCCCTAAAGGCCTGCTCAATGAAGATGGCACAAGGCCAACTACACTAGAAGACCCATGTAACCAAGCCCTGTATGGCTGTTTGTGGAGTGCAGTGCAAGCAGAAGGAGAAGGATCCAGCATGAGACTGGAGCAACAAGGCAACGGTTTCAAGGTTAATGGAAACAGTGTGAGCTGGTTGTCGGTAAGTAAATACTTTCTCCTGTTATACTCCTTTATTCTTTACTCCACCAAAAATGGCACAGTGCTAGTACCCGCAAGAGTACCACCTAATAAAAAAACAACTAGAATTAATATTATTATGCCCTAACTACTGTAAATAAAGAAAAATATATAATAAGCACTAACTGATTTTATGCAATTAATTGCTTGTAACTGTGAGTAAAGATGCAGCGAGTTAAAAACGTGCTGATCATACAAAAATTGTAACGTTATTCATTGTGATTATGAACACTGAGAGTATTAGATAAGAGTTTTGGGTACAGAGGATTTCTACAGCCTTTTGTTCAGAAGAAATCTTTTCGAGCTATTTATAGATTCAAGCACTTGAATGAGCCCTGTGTTGTTCCTAATTCATGATTTCTATTTTTGGCTCTTCTGAAGATGTGGTTAATTCCGACTTGCCACCAATGGCAACCGTGCTCATGTGTCACAGTAGGAACAATGCCATTGTTAACAAGTGCGAATTGGAATGAGAAAAATACACACAACACTCAAAAGCTTCAGGTTCACTTAGATTTTACGATACTGTGTGTAGCTCCAAGAAGACAATGGCCCTCGTTATGTAGTTGCATAGAAACAAGTATTTGAAACAAGATTTGAATGCACAGAATGACGCATGAACAAATCCACACCTATTTCATTATGGAGAACAGAGTCTGGGTGCTTTTGTCTGAGGTTCAGTGGAAGTGGGCAATTTTATAATAAAACTGTGGAAGTCCATAATTATGTAGAAAGTCATGTTCCAAACTCAACTGTAGGTAGTTCTGGAAAGTCTATTAATAGGTGGGGTTTTATGCATTGTAGCTGTTTTGTGCATAAATGCACCTGATAGACCAAGTGCTAAATTACATGATGATCCAAGTAGCACGTTGAGGTAAAAAAATTTTAACTCCCACCAGAAAGGAATTTGATTGTACAGACAAACTAAATATGATTTTAAAGAATTTGTAAATTTGACTATACACAAGAATAAAATAAAGGAATAATAAATAAAAGAATGCTAATGATAAATTAGTGTTTGAGATGTTGGACTTCAGATCGGATGGTTGAGTTCAATCAATCAATCAATCAATCAATCAATCAATCAATCAATCAATCAATCAATCTATCTATCTATCTATCTATCTATCTATCTATCTATCTATCTATCTATCTATCTATCTATCTATCTATCTAGTATAAGAGCCATTGTTCTAATGATTTCTAAATGTAATCAGTATTACACATCTGCATAACTATAACATATCTAAAGGAGCCGTGATCGTTTCTCTGACCATTATGGCAAGTTCACGTCCAAACATGCATCCTATTTTGACAGTGCTGCTTGGCAAACCCTGTTTAGTCAGACTCAACTAGCAGGTAACAGCTTCATATTGAGAAGAGAGGTATGTGATTATTGTGGCTGAGTAGGAGGAGATCTCATTGTTCTGTTGAAAACAACATAAGAGAAAATGAGTGCATGTGGAAACAAGCATCGTGATAAAGGGCAACAGATGAATGAGACAGAGGTTACTGAATGACCGGTATAAATGGAAAGCTGCTGATGCACTTCATTTCTGTGTTTGTATCTCAGGACATTCTGTATCCATCAGGATGCCATGGGAACAGCACGTCCGCAGCCATTTCCCACGATATCACCTTATTGCACATTCTTCAAGTGCTGGAGAGCAAACCAGTGCATTTCTCACAGGTCAGAGGACAGAGACGGCTCGAAACATTTCCTAGACTGAATGCCTGAATCCATCCTTGAGAAGAATGTGATCCATTCCATAACTCACAACACGTCAGCAGCCAAACAAGGTCAGAATATATTTTATTCAAAGACGTTTTCTCTACAGTGTAAAAGGTCATGAATTGATGAGGCGCATTATTTGTAATGAAGCTGTGAGCTGAAACTAATTAAAATTCTGGAGATGCCGACCTGCAACATTCATACAAAAAAAAAAAAAAAAAACAACAGCTACACGTGTAGGAATGTCACAGGTGCACGGCGATATGGAAATAAGTCGTTAAAAAAAGTTCAGGAGGTTGTAAGAATGCACTTTTACAACCAAAAGCTACTGTACAAACTCTAAAAGAAATAGAAAATAGGAGTTGTGAACATAATATGTCAAATAGAAATGTTATAAACAAATCAGTATTTTAAATGAGAAATTGATTCCAGCCACTGGAGCAGTAATTCAACAAGTTATACCACAAATTCTCTCACTGTTTTTTTTTTTTTCTTTTTCATTTGAAATTGAAGCTGAAGCACACATGGTACAATAGATATGTTTTGTTATGTTACAAGACACATAATATATACTGTACAAACTTGAGAAAATAAACTAAGAAAATCTGACAAACTCTTCTGTTTTTCAATCTTGCGCTCTGCATTTGCACTCTTCGTCATATTTATTCATTGATTATACCATAATACTGTTTACAAGCACTGCAGTCACTTTAGTCCACATACAATAATAGATCCTGATTACCATTAGAAGTGCTTATGCGAGTAGTAGTGTAATGGGTATTTTAAAGGATCTTCTTTTAGATTGCGGGTGACATTTGTGTGGATTAAAGTGCTGGAACTCTGATACAAAAATAGACCATATCTGGCCAAATGGGTCCATGCCAATGGTAAAGCTTTTAAATGTTATTGCTCGTCTATGATCTGGTCACATAAGCAAGCAGGGGCGACTGCAAAAAGGGGGAGCATTTTTAAGTGCAGAAATTGATCATCCGGTAGCACCTTGGACTGGCTGCTAGTCTTTGAGTGGGCACTGCAGTGGGGACTCGAATATTCGACTACAAAGAAATCTGCTTCTTTCACCCTGTATTCAAGATTAAGATTGATTAGCGATTCATACATCTACCCATTGAATTAATTGTAGCTGAGGTATGTCGGTTCGATCTCATGTTACAGGTGTCATCTATGGCATCGTTCCAGACATAACAGAACCATCACATTGCCAATTTATGAAACAATAATAGTTGACATAAAAATAGCACAGGTCTCAGGAACAGAATCATCATTCAAAATAATGCTCTTATCTAAATGACTGGTTCAAGTATTGTTATTATAAGTGTACGCTCTTCTGTCACTTTCACAGGAACAACTTAAAATTATCCAGTCTGCCAATCATGTGGCAGCACACACAGGTCAAGCGCTTTAGTTCATGTTCGCATCAGACATCAGAATTGGGGAAAACATGATCTGGGGTTTTGACCCTGTCATTTTCACACATAAGAGTCTATACAGTATGGTGCAAAAAAAAACAAAAAAAAAAACAATCCAGTATAACTTGAGAGGATAAGAGTTTCTGAAATGCTTTTCTGCTTACCGTGTTTTGAAAGAGTGGTCGTTTCAGTTAACACAAGCCTGTCTGTCCATTTTCCATTAAACTCTCTCATCAACAAGTCCCCAAAAATGTGACATTCTGTGTCACTTCTAGAGACTGTTAAAAGTCCTGTGGATGGAAAAATCCATGATCAGCATCCCAGCTCATATTTCTTCCCATTCTGGTGTCTAAACATTAATCAGCAGGTTCTGAAATATTTAAAACCAGCACATCTGAGACCAACATCCGGAGCCAGGGATCGAATTTTCCCTCCATTCTGATATCTAATATGAACAATAATGGAAGCTCGGGCTCCTGTGTCTGCATTTATGCAAAGCTTTAACTTAGTAATTATTCCCAGGAATGCCTCTAAAAGAGCAGTGGTGATTGTCTACACAACTGATCCATTCTTTATACAGCTGAATGAGGGACAGGACGATGCGCTAGGACGGTCTATAAGGCTTCAGTTGCCACTAAATCTGCAGAATCAGTGGCTCATAAGTTCTTGGTGCCATGTCTTGAGATTCCTTGAATTTTACTGATTAAAGTGCACTTCTTAAACAGACTGGTATAAAACTGATGACCTGTGTTTGGGCGTGGGTAACTGTTGAGCAAACTAATGAAATATTAGGTCACATTTGTATTGACAAAAATCATACCACAATGTCTTATACATATGATACAGTGTGAAAACAAGAAGAAAATACACACATCGTTAGCAATAAGTCTATATGACATAAGTGGTGAATTGTTTGTCTCACACAAACGCTGTCCCTCCAGCTACACACAGTGAATCCTGGGTTGATTTCAGTTCCAGTTGTCATGGCTCACGATCAAAAAACACGAACCAGAGGGGCAATGGGTGTGGTCGTGAGGGGTACCTTGTGCAAATAGCAGTACACAGATATGCTGAGGGGGCAGGTGCGGGAGTAGATTGTGATCCAAAACGCCACCATAGAGGAAATGACTGAGGCGGGTAGTGTTGCACCATGACTATGACGACTGCACGGTAAAGAGTGTGGATGTCCAATGCGTTTGCCACACGGCTGACTCAAGGTCATGTGACTTCATCGAAGGCGATGTGATTCTGTGAGAGACAGATCAGATGACAGCACTTTAGACTACATTCAGCATATACCGTGTTTCCATCTAGAATGAACGAGCGCTAACATTTATAGTGTGTTCCTCCAAAAATGGCTACATTTATCCCTCATGCACATACAGCATGGCAAACTGTTCAAGGGACCTTGCAATGCGTTCAAATAAAAACTTCTTGCAGTCTGGTGGGTCTGTAATCTTCAGCCAGCTGTCTGATTTGGTGGTAAAAAAAAAAAGAAAAAACAGGGAGTGGGATTTATTTTGAACAGCCATTCTAGCTTTTTTGCCGCCTGGAAACGGATGTGTTACTGAGGTGTTAAGGAAAAGCACACCATAAAGCCGGGGATGCAGCCATGCAGCGTAGCAACCAGTGGCCTTGTGCTACCTTAATAATGTTGTTCAGCTGCCATATAACCCTTGTCTGTGGGCCACATCTGAAAACAAATGAGGCCATATCAGAGGAAAACAATGTGTATGCAGCAGTGAAGAAGAACTGACATTTATCAAACTATCAGCCAAAGGTCTATACAAATAAGGAAACATTGGGGTTTTTTTTGTTTCCTGCACTTATGCATATTGTACAGAATTAGACCAGGGGTCTAAAAGTACACAAGAAAATGTGCATTTATGATTCACATACACACAGTTAGTACAATGCTGCCATCATTTGCATATAGAAATGCCTCCAATCTCCATATATGGTAAACAGATTTCTGAAGCTTATTGCAGATAATCATACCAAAAGGAATTATCTAGAGATACTATTGCATGAAGTGAAATAAATAAAAAAAAGGCACCTTTTCCATTTTCTTTTTCTATTGCTGTATTTGTTACTATAATAATGCTTGGGAAATGCCAGGCCAGTCTCCAATTTTTACCCTGGCAGTTTCTTTCAAAAGGAATAGAGATCAACTAAAAAAAAATCAAAATTAAAAAAAGCACTGGGCAGACTAAATTAATTGATTACCCACTCATCGTTCTCATTTCCTCTCTCTGCAAAGCTGTGTTTGCCAAAACTCCAAGCTAAGCATGAGCTTTTTACAGAATTAGTAACTGATATGAAATACTGATATGATGGACACTAAATCGGTGGGATGAATGCACCTCATATCAGGTTACCTGCTATTTCACTCTTCTACAACTATCGGTTTTAAAACCTCAAACAATAAAAATGGTCTGATTATATTTTGACATCGTGGTTCACCCAATCCAAAACAGAAGTACAGACACTTATATTTAAAGTGGACAAAATTGCTGTTCAGCGATGTTTGCTTTGAGGCAAAATGCTTTTGCAAGCCAGGGACATATAACTAGTAACTCCTATATTTTACACTGCATTAATTCTTCCTACCCGTCGTTCACAGAGACAACTCATTTCATCTCTGTTATAGACTGTGACAGCAGCTTCAGCAAAGGGGTGTTTTAATCAACAGCTGAGCGGAACAGGATATGTCACTGTCCTCTGATGTCCCCTCTTATATACTATTCATCTATCTATGCTTTGTCACCAAAGACAAATATCACTCATAAGCATCGCTTAAACCTTGAAAGAAGAAAAAAAGGTCATTAGTATTTTTATTAGGCAAAGTACTGTTCACACTTTACACAATCCACCCCATGCATTTCAATAACAACAACAACAAAAAAGCTGCACACCAAACAGATAATAATAAAAAAATTATATATATAACACAGCTGGGATTATAACAGCGAGTTGTTGTCTTGCACATGTTCTTCTTGTAACTATTGTTAATTTTGTTAAAAGGTCCATACTTAAGGTGTAATTAGCCTGTAACTGGGAGCTGGGAGTTCAGTCGTAAGGCTGCAGCATGTGGTTTAATTGATAGTTAAATGCTGGGGCTAAATCAGGAAACAAATCAGCTGTGGAGGACAGATGTGTCCGGGGAATTACATTCAGACTAAACCGTCTTAAGGAAATTGGATATTTTGTAAAGTATTATATCAAATACTTCTTGGTCTTGATAGGGTGAATTATAGGTTCTAATAATGTTACATTGGAAACAAAGAGTTATGGCCAAATTTGCCCATCTAGAAATAATAAAACAAATCTTGAGCTACACATGGCCAAAAAAAATCAAATGTGGCTCTGGGACAATCAACCTCTATTAGCTGACCTTTGACTCAAATGGTGTTGTCAAAAGACTTAGACCAATTGATTCAGGTTTGCAGCCGCACTAATGTAAAAGAACAGCGATGTTTTAATCCAAGTTTAAAGCAGACAATTGATGGTGGTTTGTCTGCTTCAGATTAAAAGAGGACAGGGGAAAAACACTATATAGGACAGGGTGAATCAGATAGCAGGGCCAAACACTCTGGATACCAGGCTGACTATAAACAGGTCGTTGGTTTATTCATGCTTTTATGAATGCATGGGTTCTGGTTTAAACAGGGATTTAATAACATCAGGGTGTATTCCAGAGGCTTGGCACTCGCCGCTCACACAGGTGCTCCTACGTTTATTATTGCCTTGTGCTCTGCAGATGGTCAAATCGGCTTCTTTTGCCTGCAATCCAGTCAAAGAAGCTCAGGAGGCGCGATTTCAGAGAGCGGGGTGTCAATGCCTCTTCTTCCTCTCTTAGTTCAGCCATCTGAGAGACGGCCATATGTACAACACACACACACACACACACACAGACAGGCACATCTAGCCAACGAGGCAGCTATCGAGAGCTTATTTGAAACATCTTCATTCTTCAATATTAAATTTTCAGCAAAGACTATTTTAGAGGTCAAACATTCCTGCCGGTATAAATGACAGCATTAGTCTGGGTGGATATTAGTGTAGGTAAATGCAGCTGCGTTGTACCTGGGAGGCGATATATTTTTCCAGGGGACTCTCCACCCTGGGCGAGCCCATCATTTCCTCCTGCTGGGGGTCTTCACTTAACATCTGGCTTCCTTTGAAATTATGGATCACACACACAACCTGAAACAGTGTAAAGCAGCCATGTGTCAGTTGTTGACGATTCTAAAAGTACCTATATTTGGGAAGGAAGCAACAGCATGTCATTTTGTAGCTAGAAGTAGGAAGAAAAGCCAAAGGCATTTCTATGGAGGGTTAATGATTTTTTTTATGTGAACCAGTAAGCTGTACCTTTGAGCAGATATAAAAAAATGCACCTAAATTCATGCAAATCATAAACAGAATTTTTGGTGATGTCAATCCGAAGTGAAACTAGGGAAATTCTTAGCTGCCGTGTCACTGCTCACTTTCCAGTGGTTAAATAAAGGTATGCACCAAGCACACAATGCACTGCACAAAGTGAGCTTTTCTCCTCATTAGGAATGTTGGGACTTAAATCACAGATAATCAGCACAATGTGGCTCAACACCTTTAGTGTGTGTTTTAAAGAGCACCGTCTTAAAATTACATTATGCACAGCTTAATATAGTAGAGCTTGGCTATGTCGCTGTTTTATATAAAACGTTTTAACATTCCTTCATTCATTTTGCTAACAGACCGCTGCCCTGCAGTCCTAACCAGAATTCATGAATATTGGAGGACGCTCTGCATTAGTTCACTTCACTGCCTCTTCTTCTCTCTCCTGCCTTAATTTCTCACCACTTTTTGACTCTGAGCTCTTAAAGATATCTAATGCCAGGCGTATAGCAACAATATATTATAAGACTCATGTGCAAATGGTGTTGATAATTTATTCAATAAAGCACACCGTCACAAAGCAAAGCGGGTGACATTTATGGTTATTGGCTCTCACAGCTATACATCACCCATGCAAATTCTTTTACTCATATGCTACCAATCAACATAGTACATGCAGCACCCCACTAAAACACATCTACACTTATTACAATAGCGTCTCTTAATATGTAAATGAGAAGATAATGAATATACATGCAGCCATTGCTGTGGTATTATAGTATAGCAGATATCACAGAAAGAAGGAGAAAAGAAAACGTTACCACAAAAACCCTAGCATATTCGGGTGGCATAGACACATGCAAAAACCTCCATAATAAAGAATGTCTTTGTTGAACAGATGTTTGTATATTGTACAATATGTGCAAGGAAAAATAATGATATGCGTGTGTGTGTGTGTGTGTGTGTGTGTGTGTGTGTGTGTGTGTGTGTGTGTGTGTGTGTGTATGTGTGTGTGTGTGTGTGTATTCCGAGGCTTCACCTCCAGGTCAAGATCTCCAAATAACTCATGACTTTCTGCTCTCCCCTGCTAAATGCCACAAATGCATGTGTGTGTGTGTGTGTGTGTGTGTGTGTGTGTGTGTGTGTGTGTGTGTGTATATATATCTACACTGGTACGCCAGTGTTAATGTTTTTTTTTTAAACAATTAACAAAATGGAAAGCTGCACATAGTTTTTGAAGGAACTCGACAGGTAGGTTGTTCCAAACATCTTGGAGAATTAATAAGAAATAATCCTCTGTAGCTGTAGGCTGCCTCAAATCCTTCTGTCTCTTCATGTAATCCCACAAAGACTCAATGCTGTTGAGATCAGGGCTCTGTTCGCTTCCAGGACTCCTCGTTCTGAACATAGTTCTTAATGGCTATATGTTTGAGGTTGTTGTCCTGCTGCAGAATAAATCTGGTGCCAATCTGATGACTCCCTGATGGTGAGTATCTTCCTATATTTCTCTGCATTAAGAATACTGTTAATCCTCATCAAATCGTCCACACCATTTGCAGAAATGCAGCAAGTTTGGCTGCTCCACATTGTTTAGCCTCTTACACAGCTGTTTCTTTAAAGTTAATGACTATGTTTCAACCTATATATAAAATGAATAATCATTAGCACCCGCTTGGCATAACTGGTTAATCACACACCTGACTCTGATCCTGACTTTGTGCAAGGGTGGTCACACCAGTTATTAATTTGATTTAGATTTTTCTTTTGCTCGCTCACTTTGCCGTTTTGTAAATTAATATAAATAATTTTATTTTTTTTAATAAAAAAAAAATATATATTTATATTTAACTGATCTTGTAATTCTGTATATTTGGACACATTAAGAGCATGTTAGCAATTTAATTAGCCTTCTTTTCACCCAGAAGTGTCTTTACTACAGAACAAAAACAGCAATGCCAAAGTCCAGTGTGTTCACTACACGACTAATGACAGGGACAACATGAATTTGCCTAGATAAAACTGGGTGTAGAAAGTAAACACATGGATGTCATGATCTGTTTCCTTTCTTCTTCAGTGCAGTGTCCTTTCACTTCAATCGGGTGAATTGAAAACTTGCTTAATCTGAACTCTGCTTATTTGTCTCCCTAATTGCTGTAGCAAAAGGTCAAGAATCATAAAATGCTACCGCTAAACCATAGAGCAAAACCTTTGGGAGAGAAGACCAATTCCACCAATTTCAGCTGTACAGTCATTCTGACTACACATAAGAAGATGATGGAAATCTTAAAAAACAACTAAGCAACAGTGTATTTTAGTGAGAACACTCATATTTCCTGCTATAACCTTAAATGAGAGTTTATTGTAGATCATCAAATATTGATAGAAAAAATTGCTTACTTAGGTCTTTATTTTTCTATAATTTAAATAACTTAGAAAGCCACAAGTAGAAAAACACTCCTACTCTCTGATCACTTCTGACATAACCTAGCCTCTGATAACCTAATTACTGTCGAAAAATATGAATTTAATATTTTTATAGGTTTTTTCAAGGCATTAAAATAGACATATTCTTTGGAACATTTCACAGATTCCTCGCCATCTTTCTATCTCTTATGAAATTGGTAAGAAAAATCACCATTACAATGAAAGGCATGTGCATTTTATATAATCTCCCCTCCAAATAATATCATCTTGAGTTCCCTAAAGGCCCTGCAGTAAATTGATGGGTGCCAGAGTGACTAAGCCGCTCCTCCACAATGTCACTGTGTATCTCTAAGATCTCTTGGCTCTCAGACTCTTTTACAGCCTGTTCAGTAAAGCTCGGCATATCGCTGGTACAAATCTCTTCATCCCACAACATGCAGATTCAAATGACACAAGCCGGTGCACATTAATCAAACATATATGCAGCACCCTCATGCATCACTGATAAAGCAAAACATGATATTAGGAGAGGGTGAGATACAGTAATACTATGATATACGATATGGATTACAATGTATAGATTTACTAATTTGATTGCCATCTTTTTTATTTAATGTCTAAAATTCAGTCAACAATATAGTGTACAATATATAGCCCAAACATTAATAACAATCATATCGCTACTGTATTGTGATATTGCCCAGCCCAGCATGACATCATCTCATGCTGATTGCATTAAAACAAAACATGCATTTTTCTTAAAAATGTAAGGATAAGAACCAGACAAAAGCGCATTAGCACAGTCAGTTACTGATGTGGGTGAGGTGAGGAGGCGTGGGGGGCAGTCAGTGTTCCAAATTATCCCAAAAGTGTTCAATAGGGTTTAGGTCTGCGCTCTATATAAGAAGATCTTCCACTCCAACTCCTGCAAAGTATATCTTCATGGAGCTGGTTTTATGCGCAGAGGCATTATTATGTTGAAACAGGTTTGGGTATCCTAGTTCAAGTGAATGGAAAACTTCATGCTAGCACATCCAAAGACATCATTCGAGCTTCCAATACTCAAAGACCTTCAACTTTGTGGTAACAGTTTGGGAAAGAAATATTCTAAATAGGACCTGCCTGACAAAGTGAAGTAGACCAAAAGATCCTCAAAAGCTAGACATCATGCTGAGATCCAAAGAAATTCAGAAACAAATGAGAAAGAAAGTAACTGAAATCTATCAGTTTGAAAAAGGTTATAGAGCCATTTCTAAAGCTTTGGGACTCCAGCGAACCACAGTGAGAGCCCTTATTCACAAATGGCAAAAACATGGAACAGTGGAGAAACTTCCCAGGAGTGCCCGGCCGTCCAAAATTACCCCAAGAGCACAGTGATGACTCATCCAAGAGGTCACAAAGACCCCACAACAACATCCAAAGAACTGCAGGCCTCACTTGCCTTAATTAAGGTCAGTGTTCATGACTCCACCATTTACCTGCTGAGGAAAAAAGAACATAAAGGCTCATCTCAGTTTTGCCAGAAAACATCTTGATGATCCGCAAGACTTTTGGGAAAATACTTAGTGGTCTGACGAGACAAAAGTTGAACTTTTTGGAAGGTGTGTGTCCCATTACGTCTGGTGTAAAAGCAACACCGCATTTTAGAAAAAGAACATCATACCAACAGTAAAATATGGTGGTGGTAGTGTGATGGTCTGGGGCTGTTTTGCTGCTTCAGGACCTGGAAGACTTGCTGTGATAAATGGAACCATGAATTCTGCTGTCTACCAACAAATACTGAAGGAGAATGTCTGGCCATCTGTACATGACCTCAAGCTAAAGCAAAGTTGCTTTACAAACACTTTTTCACACAGGGCCATGTAGTTTTGGATTTTGTTTTTCCCTCAATAATAAAAAAACCTTCATTTAAAAACTGCATGTTGTGTTAGCTTGTGTTATCTTTTACTAATATTTAAATTAGCTTGATGATCTGAAACATTAAAGTGTGGAAAAAAATGCAAACAAATAAGAAATCAGGAATCATCACTTTTTCACATTACTGTGTGAAAAAAAAAGAAATAAAAGTTAAAAACCTTTTAAATCGGCAATGTGCTAACAACAATTAACCACAAAGAAACTACTTGAGTGATATTTTATAATTATTAATAATAAGTTAAATTAATGAATTATTTTATTTCTTTGGAGATTCAGGACAATTGTTTATTTTATACCGTTATTAATACCTCAATGACAAATAGTCCAATTTATAATGTTTTACTACTTAACATCAAGTTTACTGATTCATACACAAAAATCATAAGACAAATGAAGCACAGCTCCTTACCAGAAAGGTGGCAATGGCCACTCCGATGATAAAGCCAGCAATTACGTCAGACCAGTGGTTTCGATACTCTGCCACCCTGTTAATACCAGTCAGGAAGGCCAAGCACATCAACCCCAGAGACATGACTGGCTTGGCTAACCTCGTCCCTTTGGCTTTCACCGAACAAGTGATGTACATCTGAAGTGGGTGGAAAAGGAGAAGAATCCAAATTCACATCAGCTCATAGCTTCATCTCAAGTGGATAATCAATTGCTGTGTAGGGCATTAAGCTGGATTAGTTCAGCTTTAGTGCTTCTCAGAGAGGAAACACAGTGTTGTATCAATCAGAAGAACGATACCACAACCAGGAGCAATAACAGTGATTTTTGTGCAAAAAAAGAGAACGAGCAAGATTTCAGTATTTGTGATGATGTGCATGCATGACCTGAATTAAGTGTGAGCAGTGTGCAGCTGCCTCACTGTCTGAGCTAAATCAGGCTGAGTGTGCGACAGAGGAGAGCCAGACACCGTGCCTGAGGCAGGGCTGTCTGCCGGCCAGCTGATGCATGGCACAAAGATGGCACTTCAGTAAGAAAAAATCATTGTAATCCATTCTCCCATTCTGGAGGAATCACTGTACTGAAGCTCAGTTTGTACTTCAATCACTGATGATGAATCAGCAAGTGTAATCCCTTAGGAGTCTTAGCCAGTGAAACAAAAATAGCCTACATAAAACTCGGGGGCACATTAGGGGTGAAAATAAAATACAAAAACCAAAAAACAACAACAAAGCACTATATTTTTCCTGTTTAATTCCACTGTTTCAACCCACTACCAAGAGATGGTATTGGCTTTATTATGTGCAGCAGCTTCTCCATGTAGCCATGGTTTCCATATAGCTGTTTTCCTGTGTACTCCATAATTACTTGCACACTCAAAAAATACAGGTGATACATCCTCTATACAATTAATGGACATTTGGATTGAAATGACCACATCACGTTCATGTAATTATTTAATGCATAAAATGATGTAGGATAGAGGTCAAGAGCTTGAGTTCATGCTTACATCACACAAAATTTGGGGAAAAGAGTGACTACAGCATTTAAAAACATTAAATATATCACCTGTTCTTTTTCCAATCTTCTACTGTCCAGTTTCTTTTTCCCCTATTATAGGGGTTATCAGGTTTCTCTTCTTGGCTGACAGAAACCCAATGTGGTATTTTGCTGTTGTGGCCCATCCATCTCTAGTTTTGCTGTGTTGTGGTTTCTGAGATGCCTTTCTGCTCACCACAGTTATAAAGAACGATTATTTGACCTACCGTTGCCTTCCTGACAACTTGAATCAGTCTGTCCATCTTTCATCAAAAAGGCATTTCTACCCATAGAACTGCAGCTCACAGTATATGTTGAGTTTTTCACACTGCTCTGTGTAAAATCTAGAAAATGCTAATCTGTTAATTTTTTTGTGAGATCAGCAGTTTCTAAAACACTCATACCAGCCTTTGTTGCACCACACATCATGGCATGTTCAAGGTCAAATCAGGTTTTACCTTATTTTGATAAGGTTTAAATATCCTGATGCTCTTGACCTGCATTTGAATGACTTGCATTGAATATGTGCTGCACTACTGCCACATGATTGGCAGATTTTATAATACTGCATGAATGTGTATGGTTACAGGTGTTCCTAATAAAGTGGCTGGTGAGAGTATATCAATGTTTATAATTTTTCCAGCTTTCACAAGAGCTCCTGAACCAGCAGCCACAAAACAACCCCAAAGCGTTAAGAATCCACTATCATCAAAGCAGTTCTCTTTTCCCTACATGTCTGTTACTGAAGTAAAAATACTGTATATGTAAAAAGTTTTGGTCTCATTGGAGCACTGAACACATTGCCAGTTGTAATCCTGCTGGCAGGTGGTAAAGTGCTAAACATTGGATATTGGTTTCTCTCACAAAGAGCTTGTTTCTTGGAATGCTTTCAGATAGCTTGTTATGGAGGTGGTGTTTAACAGTTGATTTTTAAACATTTAAAAAAATATTTTTATGTACACTTCCAAATATGTGATCTTTATAACCTCATACTGTCCAATTCCTGTCTGGCCATGTCAGACATATTATTATTTTATTGTATCACATTCGCAGCTTCATAAATTTTAATTTTGTATTAAACTATAAATTATTTCAGTTTGCTTTTATCAGATTTCAAAATACAGACAGTGCAAATGTATCTTTTTTTATTGCAAAATATCATTCAAAATCAAAAACATATATATAAAAATATATTTAGACATGATTTAGTATTATTCGGTTTAATCAAATGTAAAAATTGTGTGTCATCCTCATAATCATATCAATATCAATAATAATCATTAATGTAGCAAATAAAGGACTGTACACATATGCATGTGTGTGTTTTTGTGTGTTTATAATGAAAAAGAGTGGGACTGAGTTGTTTCTTTTCTCTGCTCCCAAATAAGAAATTATTGTGACCTACAAAAATGGCATAAAGGTCTAAAATAACTTAATTTTGAAGCAGGAAACGAGATAAATCCTTTGTAAGAGATACACACACTTTTTTCTCCCTTTGTAAACAACCATTATGGAACTTCAACTTTAACCCACAAATATGATACTGCCTATGATTCAAAGGTCTAATGCAAAAGTTCACACAGTTTTACTGGTTTCCTCTAAATACATCAGATCATAGCCAATGCTTATGTGTAAATTACAGCACACTCTTCCTCCTCCAGACATAATCTTCCCGACTATGTCAGTTTGTCAAGGATTGGTGTCAGCATTAAATCACATAAGGACATTTTTTTTTGGAAACTGGAATTGTGACTAACAGAATAGATTTGCTCTCTCACTTAACTGGCAGTTACATTTTCGGGGAAAATCTTATTATGATTTAAATTTCCAATGCATTTTTTTCTGCTCTTCTAGCAAAAAGATTGAAAGTGATCAAATATACCCTTGTATACAAGTCGTGCATGTTTATGGCCTAATTTGTGGTGACAACGTGGACAGAACCTCCTACACAACAGGATGTACTTGTATTTGATTCAACTATCTGCCTCATTATGGCTGATTCAATCAGAAAACCCAAACAGCAAAAACCAATATAAAACCTTTGCCATTGCTGGCCTTTCTACACCACTACATTATGCTGGGTTTCTTCCACTAGCTTCCTGTAGCTGCATGCATCAGATTGAACACTGACACTTGCCTACAAAGCTAAAAACATTCCTTAAAGCACTTCTTTCCCTGCACTGCACCACACTCCCTCTGATACCTAGCACTGCTCGACTGTTCTCAGCATCTCTCAGCATACAAGGAAGGCATTCATTAAGGCTATTGTCTCTTCTGGTGCCTAGGTGGTGGAAGAAACTTTTCCTAGATGTCCAAACAACTGAGTGGGCTGTCAAATAATGACTAAAAACCTACCCTTTTTCAGAAACACTGAAATTAGTACTTATAAATATATATATATTTTATATATATATATATATATATATATATATATATATATATATATATATATATATATATATGTTACTAACTTAAAATAATTTTAGTTTGTGACCTAGTGATCAGTGTCAGGATGATATTAATGACAACCTCAAAGCACTTCTGTAATTCACTCTGGATAAGGAAGTCTACCAGATGCCATAAATGTAGACCTTCACTGTATCCAATTTGCATACTACACATACAATATGAAACGGTGCACACATTTCCATCTTAAACCTTTTAAATACTCAAACCTGTTTCTCTTTTTTGGCTCCTACACCAACATCCCAGGATATTAGCATTTGTCTGAAGGCAAGCCACGAGCCCCCAGCGCTGGTCTAGTGTACAAGCCAAGAATGAAAAGCCCTCTCCCTGTGGAGCTGAAAACATTTCCCACACAAACACACACCTGGAGCTGAGTGAGAAATGAGATGGGACCCAAAGGAAACAGATGCTCATTAACTAACAATTCTGAAGCCTCTGTCTCCTTCGATTTTCATTTGCAAGCATGGGGTGTCTCTAATCATGGCTTTTCATTACGCAGAGTTGGAGTGTAAATCGAGAAAAATGAATGGAGCTATAAGGGTGGTCGTGTTTCGAAACCACAAGGAAAAGTAGAAGAAATGGATACAGATGAAACGTGATAAGGCCATAGCTCCTCCAATAAAACGGGAGAAACATGAATACATTTTTGTTTTTTTATGAAAAATTATTTACAATAAGACATTTTGCTCTTTATTTTTAATCCCTTGGTCGAAATGTGAAATGTAAAGATGTTTATATTTTGTTCTACGCAAATTATAGCTTTTGGAAACCAGATATAGGCTTATAATCAGCTATTTAAACATTTTTCATTAGCCATTCATCAAATTGACAGAATGCTCAAAGAAAAAAGACAAACGCAAGAGTTCCCACTTCTCTCTGATACATAACGGGGAAAAAACATCACAGCTGTCATCACGGGCATATTGTACACCTCCTTCCATCGCAATGTTTCTCACACGGATGAACAGAATGCAAATCTATCTCCTGCAACTCTTGCATCTGCATTTCAAAAGCGGCCTGGGTTGGAGTCATCTCTACCACTTCAAGATACATTAAAACACTGCATGACTGCATATAGTGACTCTGATACATTTTAATCCCTTTACATTCTGATACACTTCAGATAAACTTTAATCCCTTTGTCCATGACATGGCTACAGCCTTCTACCAAACTGGATTCACACATTTCTGTGTGTGTGTGTGTGTGTGTGTGTGTGTGTGTGTGTGTGTGTGTGTGTGTGTGCGCGCACATGTGTGTTTTTCCACATTTCACACACCACTCAGGTCCTTCCAAGATGTATGAAAAGCAGTTATTAAAAACATTGCGTTGTAAGACATAACGATCAAAACTAATTTCTGTGACCGTGATGCGTGACTGACCTTCAGATCAGTGGAGAAAAAGAAAACCACTGAAACCATTTGTAGAAGTGAATGAGTTACTCACGGCTAAATAGAGGGCAGCATATATGCTGAGCGCTGCCTCTTTGGAGGGAAAGGTTTTGCGGGCACGCAAGATGTCCTCCCCATTACCGGTGCAGGCCTCTTGGTGGCTGATGTAGCGTAGGGCCTGCTGGCAGCCGAGTGCTGTGTAGTTGGGTTTGCACACAGTCAGGAAGTGAGGGGCCAGATTCCCCGTCACCACCTGACCCGCGTTCACAAAGATGTCAGTGGTGAAGAGGCCAAACATGTATACACCTGCAGTTAAAACAGGGAAAAATAAACAAATGTAATGAGTTGTGTGTACTGTATATATGTGTAGCATTTTGGGAAAACCCACGGGATGTTTCTTTAACTGAAACGCAAAATAAAAAGAAACAAATATCACGATTTGAGCAAAACTGTGTTTTTCTTTGGATATTACACTTATTTTTGTTTACTTAAAGAAAACATGAATATATTTTCCCATATATACATATATAATATATTATATTATTATATGATATTATACATATATAGTATATTATATAACATATATAGTATACACTGTCCACCTAACTAATATAATAAACACTGTCCAGCTACCTAATATTTTGTTGGTCCCCTTTTGCTGTCTAAACAGTTCTGAACCTGTTGAGCATTAACAGTATTAACTTCTTCAGCAGTTTGAACTACAGGAGCTCATCTGTTGGATCGGACCAAAGGAACCAGCATTCGATTTCCACATTTATCAATGAGCCTGAGCTGCACATGACCCTGCCACTGGTTCACCACTGTTCCTTCCTCGTACTATGTTTCATAGATACTGACCATTGCAGACTGGAAACATCCCACAAGAGCTGCAGTTTTGGAGATGCTCTGACCCATTTGTCTAGCCAACACAATTTGGCTCTTGTCAAACTCGTGCAAATCCTTATGCTTACTCATTTTTCCTGCTTCTAAAACATCAACTTTTAGGACCAAATCCTGCTGCCTATAATATCCCACATACTAACAGGTGCCATGATGAAGAGATAATCAGTGGCATTTACTTCACCGTTTATAATGTTATAGGGTCATAAAGTTATGCCTGGTCGGTGTATTGATGATTTAAAGTTTTTATAAGCCTTGTAATAGATTACATAGAGAAGGAGCTATATTTTTTTTTTACACTAACACAATTGTTCATCACATATGCATATAATTCTATTCAATCTTATTGCTGTATATTGTGTACTTGTGAATGCTGAACTCTTTTCATGTTGCTTTTGGGTTGTGACACCAAATTCCCTCTTGGGGATTAATAAAGAACTCCCACCCCCCCCTTCCTCCATCCATCCCTCCATCCATCCATCCATCCAGCCATCCATCCATCCATCCATCCATTATTTTAATACTTTAACATTAATTTTAACATGATTATTTAAATGCATCGCAATGGTTTTAAACAGTGTGTTAGTCTCTTTAGATGCACACTATAAATGCAGTTTTCTTTAAGTTCAATTCTGGAAATAAACAGACTTGAAAATGCCATGACTTTCCTTGTGATTGAGTTATGTACAATACATGCAATGCTGTACTTTTAAAAACTAGAAACATAATCTGAAGATTACCTTTTTAAAATCCATTTATACAAGTGCAATAATTGATTGGTGCACTAATGTGTAACAGAGTTCTGCTGTGATTGCAGCCCTTAGCAGCAAGACACAGACAAAAAAACAAAGCATATCTGGCCAAAGGCTCCTTACAGACATCCTGTCTATCATCAGCTTTCGTCTGTGCATCTTAATAGAGGGTTTTTTTTTTTTTACTTGAAAAGCATTCTGTAAGAAATTCAGCTGTCAGACCATTAACTATGTCTTGCCTTTACTGCAGACACTGGAGGATGCCTTGTTTCTTTCTTTCGTTCTGAAAGGCCATATACTTGTTGCCAGGTTTTCATTTCTCTACATCAAATGCACTCAAAGAGCCAAAAATCACACAGCCGTTTATTACATCAAAACCATTATTGCAACCAATGGATGTTATGTCAGTACATCCTTGAGCTCAAACAAAATTCATTTAAATGGCATTCAATTTGTAACATTTTGGTCTAAGTGTAATAATCCAACATTATAAGTAGATTTGCATAACTGCATGATGCATGGCTAATTATACATCACACTCTAAACCAAATATTTTTTAGTTTGTTATATATCCTAGGGAAACTATTTGTACAATGCTTTCAAAATAATATGAGAAATGAGCCAGGATTTGAAGAATACTCAAATAAAATCACAGCTATTTTATCATATAAATTACTTCTAATGTGCAGTTCTACTTCTTAAACACGTGTCCTGCTTGAGGCTGAGGGACTGCACTGAGGAACACCAGACTATGTGCTAATTCCAAGTGCAGCCTTCAGACTGGTTTCCAATACTGTTAGCTTACCTTTTGTGAATTTTTTTTTTTACCATCAAAGTGTGCCATATAGTGTCTGAATCAATACACACACACACACACACACACCATCCAATTTATTAGGAACACCTCTACATTCATCCAGCTATCTAATAAGCTGAGCTAAAGCTCTTGACCCTTACCTGTATGATTGCATACTTTGTTCTACTGCCACATGATTTGATTAGATCATTAGGAAACATTATCAGGTGTACACCGTTACAGGGACCACTGAATGCATTTGAATCCATATCCAGATATTTTTTTAAAGCTAAATCATTAGCTGTAAAGCAGAAAATAAATGAATTAATTTCATTTGAAAGGGAATTCAATGGGACACCAGCCCATAAGAAGACACCATTCACCCACACGCTTACACCTACAGGCCATTTAGCATTTAGTATCGGTGTCCTGTTTTTGAATACATGGCAAAAACTCTACACAGACAGTTACCCAAGATCAGGATTGGTCCAGGGACCCTGGAGCTGTTAGCAAGCTGTGAGGCAGTAACGCTACCCACTGTACCACAAACCCACCATTATTAAAATGTGTTTTTGATGAGCTGCCAAATGCAGTTACTCTTCATTGGAAAGTTAAAAGTTTGTAGTCAGCATCACATTGATCTTGGCTGTAATGTAGGCAGTGCTGGACAGTCTTGATACTGAGGATTTCATTGCAGCCCTGAGTGCAGACTGCAAATCAAAAACACAGGTGCTTTATTCCACTAACTAATAAACCGTGTTTAAATGGTGTGCGCGTGTGCATCTCACTATTTCTCTATCCATTTATCCATGTTGGAGTTCCAAAAGTATTCAGATGATTATTTTCGGTATTTTTAAGCCATTTTCTCCATAGGCCCTATTATTCTCAGGCTCAAAAGTAAATAAACTAGATATAAAGATTAATATTATTTTTAGTACATTGGTGCATGTGTGCAAATATATACCTAACCTTAGTTAGAAGACTAGAAATATACACTTTAAATAGAAGGATATGCTCAATTAGAAGGATTTGGCATACATCAAAGGCTTTGCTCAGAGAACTGTATTTTAATCGATTCGATTACATTTTTGCATATTCATGCGTGTGCCTCAGAAAAAAAAGACTTTGTCATCTGTCTTCAACAGATTACAGAATAATTAGTGCATAATTAAGGAATAAATCATTTTGTACATGAATAAAATGACTAAATTAAGGCACTATAAAGGAAAAAAAGTTTTTAGATTTTTTTGGATAATCTGCATCATTGAGATTTTTTTTGTAATTTAACAAACCTTAATAAAGCCATGTATTCTACTGTTGTTGTATGATACATTTATTCTACAATCTGGATCTTTAAAGAATCCTAGCTCATTACAATGGAAACACATTAAACCCCATTGTATTCAAATAAAATCTGCAACATACTTTTTGATGTATTCTGAACCAAATATTTTATCCAGTTATATTTGTATAGCACTTTTAACAATGGAGACTGTCCCGAAGCGGCTTTACAGAAATAAGAAGATTAGAAATATATATTTTAAGTGTCCTATATTAGTCCCTATGCATTTATCTCTAATGAACAAGCCAGTGGTGTCAGTGGCAAGAAAAAACTAAGATGGTGTGAAGAAGAAACCTTGAGATGAATCAGACTCATAAGGGATCCCATCTTCATCTGGGTGACACTGAATGTCCATTCATTATAGTTCCTTCTTTGTTGAGGCTGTTCAGCTGTTTACTGATGGTCAGCGAAAAGCCACTGTAGCAAAATGTTCTATTCTAGAGAATTTAGAATTTTGTTTTCGATTCTAGAATTTAACCCTTGGGTTCTGAGTGACCTCTTAGATCTTAAGGCTGTTTGCATTATCTCTCTTTGTACACAAAATCTGAACATATTCTATCCTATCCTTGATCAGAAGCAAATAAATATACATAAATATACAATTTTAGAACTAAAATGTTATTACAGTTTTTATAACACAATGTTAAAATACTATATTTGTTTTTATTAAGTGTGCACATTTATTTATATTTTATGAAAATCCATAATATGCATTACATGCACTAATTGCAAAAAAATATATACAAATCTGCAATTGAATGCAAAAGACTGACGCTGATATTATTATTATTATTTTTTTATTTTTTATTTAAGCCTTGCCTTTAAAAAGATACTGAAAAAAAAAAAAGGATGTTCATATTTAACTGGTATACAGGACTTCCCAAGTTTCACTATTGTTAACTTAGTTTCAATGTATGGTTCATGGAATGTGTGGGGGGGAAAAAAAGTTAGAATAATACATCTTCTCACAAACATTCTTTGAAGCATTTGTCAAATGCTTGTTCGTTCCACCTTTCTTTTTGTCTCTTGAATATAAACTTACAAGGAACTTCTACCTGTCAGAGTTGACAGGAGAACGGAGGAGTATAAACAGTAAAAGCATAAGTAGAGTTGGGTATGAGCATGTCGTGACCTAGAGCCATTTTCTAAATGGAATTTCTCCTGGAAAACAGTGGTGTGTGTGTGTTGTGCAAATAAGAGGTGTGATTTTAGGTCAAAAATCAACTGAAAGAGTTGAAATTACCACTGCCACAAATGACCACAGCTTAACCACTTGAACCAAGGTATAAGTACAATGTTAAAAGCAAATAAACTGACAAATAAAATTTTCAAGAACAATTCCTTCCATTCCGAACAAAGCAGATCATTAATTTGAAAGAACTTCTGTATGGAGAAACAGTGGAAGATTGTGAGAGTGAGCTACTGATAACATCTCACTCAACGGTTAAGTACAGTATAATAAGCAGTCGTGTGACTGAGAATTCATGATGACTGTTTATTATGGGCACTATAGCTAATCGAACCTGACATATTTAGTCAGGCTAACATGATTCCCTTGACACTCTGATGGAGGCAAACTCTTTATTAGATGTATGTCAGCTTAATCCTTCAGACCCTCTGCACTACTGTCAGAGCTTTTAAAGCATGAATACCACCACAGAAACCAGAAACCAGACCTCACAGTGTGGAAACTATAGGCTGTGTTTAGAGTTTGGTTTTATTTTATTATTTAGATTTATTGCCAAAATTGCACACAATACTATTCAAACCTTATACATCAAGTATTATTTAGAAATTATGACAATGGCACAAACAGGGCAGAGGTGGTCTCAGTTATATGAAATTCTGGCCTTCAAACTTTGACATTGTACCTTATCGGCTCAAGCAAGGAGCTATATGAAGTTTGATACCACCACTGTTTGAAATGTAACCACAATGTCACACTGAAATGTATGTTTTTGGTGGAAATACACATAAAGCAACTAGGGAAACATATTTGATGTTAAAATTACATACATAAATATGACAATTACTTAGCTAGGAGAAAGTTCAACAGAACTTTTTTGAACACAGATCACTAATCATTTTGATAAACATTTCTGTTAACGGACAAACAAAATTAATTTATGTGCTGTTTCTATCCAACAAATGCTTGGTCCATTTATCTTTTAGAATGTCTGTGTTAACTGGACAGGGCAATATATCTAATTAACAAATGTCATTATTTAAAATGATTATTTTAATTAAGTAATAAATAATATGAAGCAGTGGTGGATGAAGTACACAAACTATGTACTTAGGTAAAAGCAGAGATACAGTAGGTAAACGTGCTCCCTTTAAACTTTCACTTGAGTAAAAGTACAAACATATTTGCCTTTAAATGTACTTAAGTATCCAAAGTATTATGATTTATTATGGCTATAATTTTCCTAATATAATTTTTGTCATTTTTCTTGTAGACATCACAAAAGTTATGAAAGCATGAAGGAGAATTATATGCATCCCATGCTTTTCCAGCTTAAAACTCCAGCTAGTCACACAGTAATAGCTTAAAAGCAATGTACTATCTTTGTTTCAAGAAAACAATGGTGCCAAAATTATGGTCAAGTACGCACCCAAAAAGCGGCAAGTCCTGCGCACTAGAGGGTTGAGGTAACAACAGTCCCCAGTCGCAATGGTCTTCTTTCGACTATCTGGATCTTTTGATGTATATTGCATCAGGAACAGCACAGCTTCTGTTACTGTTATCTGAAAGAGAAAGAGCAAGGGAAATGGAGACTCTGAACAAAAAGTAAGATTAATTACACATTCATTGCTAATAGCTATAAAATGAAGTTGATGTTTCACAGTCTAAAGTCAGTTGGCGCTCATGTGCAACAGCATCGTAATTCAACAGGAAGTATTGGCTAGCCACCTAAACCGCCTTCATCTGCATGCCACCTGTTGAATACAGAGCACCATATTGAGAGAGATGAACTCAGCTCATGTAGTCAGTTTATATCACTGAGGAATTAGGAGAAGAGACAATATTTTGCCATTCCTGGCAAGACGTGAGGCCTAGGTCTATTGTGCTTACGCAGTCTGGTGGGCTTCCAGAGCACAAACGGCTGCGGTGTACAATGTTAAATACAGTGGTCCAACAAACAAAAGATGGTCACCAGTGTGTGAAATGCTAAAATTGACTAAAGGTTTTTGCAGCTAGTGGAAACCAAAAAAAAATAAAAAAGCACGGAATACATTTTCATAAAGACCATGTCAGTAAGGTTTCATTCTTCATTGAGATTTTATCCTTAGATCCTTTAAAAAGCCAAGCCTTTTTACAGTCAAGCCTTGAGACATCCACTTAGGGATTTTGCAAATGATATCGCCATTTAGAAAATGAGTGTGCGTTGTTGTGCCATTACCTATAAAAGCATTTGTGTGACATAAAATGTTACTGTTTGCTTTGCCCACAATTTCTTTTGTATCATTAGTGAAAGGACACTGGCCAGTCTAATGGCCATTTAAAACATAATTTTCACAACTTGGCTCCAAATAGAATAAGTATTTGTCCTTATCATTGGATTTATCCTAATAAAAGCAATCAATGAGCTAATGATTGAGCAAAATCTTAGAATAATCAAATCAGCTATTCAACTTCAGTAACAGCTTTATCTTGGACAAGGTTGCAGATGATTTGAGACTATTCCAGAAAATGTGCAAGGCGAGAACGCTCCAATCCTTCACAGGGTACGGTGAACAATCAATCACACCTAGGGGCAATACAGAGTCCACCTATTGCCCTGATTTGGGGAGGAAATCAAAGAATCATGAAGAAACCCAAACAAACACCATCAGAACAAGTGAAACTCTGCACAAACAATAACCTGAGCTATGGATCAAACCTAGTACCCTGAATTTCACATCAAATATGATCATATCTGATGAAATATATTTAATACAAAAAAAACTGAAGAGATTTTTGATATATTCAGTTAAGAAGACAGGTTACAGGACCATGAAAAGAATGTCACTGCTTGTTAACATCTGAGTTTTACAGGCCACAGGGCAAAACTATTCTCCTGACACACAGGGCCTCACAGGAGCAGCTCAGGTGCTCCCCAGCACAAACAAGAGTGATTTATAAGATCATGCAGCTCAAATTTGCACAGCTCACCTCCGATGGGTTCTAAAAGACTTCAGGTGCAAGTAAGAAATGGTTTCTTCAAAACCAATAAAGCTACACAGAGATTCTCCAAAAAGTAGACTGCAAAAAGTATTCATTTAGTGACAGTGTTTAATAGTGTTTACAATATTACAATGTAGGATCCTTAATGAACCATAAAAGCACAGACATTTGTGCTCATTCAACCTAAAGGGTTATAATAAAGTCAGACCTTTGGAAAACATTTCAATTCATCCCAAAGGTGTTCAATAGACGTATGGTCAGAGCTGTCTACCAGGCCACTCAAGATCTTACACTCCAACCCATATAAAACATATCTTCAAGGAGCTTACTTTATGCAAAGGGACATTGTAATGCAGGAACAGATTTGTGTCTCCTAGTTCAAGTAAAGAGAAATACTACTACATGCAAAGATATCCAATACCTTTGTGTAAACACCTCACATCTTCTCGAAGGACAATACTATAGAAATGAAACTTAGATATATTTTAGAGTCGTCATTGTGCAGCTTGTATAGCAGTACAGATTTACTGTCCTCTGAAAATTACTCAACATTCAGCCATTATTGTCTAAATAATTGTCAACAAACGTGAGTACACCCTGATTGAACAAGTCAAACCTGTGTCCAAAGTGTACATTTTTTGTGTGAACACCATTGTTATTTAGCACTGCTTTAATCTTCCTGGACATGGAATGTTGCTGGGATTCTCTTCCACTCCTCCATAATGACAACATGGAGATGCAGGATGTTAGACACATGGTGCTTCACCTTGCGCTTGAGGATGCCCCCCAGGTGCTCAATACGGTTTGGGTCTGGAGACATACTTTGCCACTCCATCACCATCACCATCACCATCACCATCAGCTTTCTCAGCAAGGCAATTGTCAGCTTGGCGGTGTGTTTGGGGTCGTTTTTATATTGGAAAAATGCCGTTCGACCCAGTTTTGGAATTGATGTTTCCCTCAATGAACCACAGCTCCCCAGTACCAGTGGCACTCATGCAGCCCCAGACCATGATGCTATCACCACCATGCTTGACTGTAGGCAAGACACAATTTTCTTGGTAATCTTCACCAGGGCGTTGCCACACACATTATCGGGAGCCAAATTTTTTTATCTTAGTCTCATTAGTACACAGGACATGGTTCCAGTAATGCATGCTCTTAGACAGGCTGTCTTCAGCAAAATGTTTGTGGGTTTCCTTGTAAACCAGCTTCAGATGAGGCTTCTGCACCTGGCGCACAGCACGACTTCTCTGATGGACCCTTGCGAGGTCTGGTCCGAGTGGAACCCAACTTGGGAAACCTCTGTATGACTCTGGCCACCGACTGTAACTCAGTTTCGGGGTGTTGCTGATCTTCTTATAGCCTCTGCCTCTTTGTGAAGAGCAACAATTCTAATTCTCAAATCCTCAGAGAGTCTTTACCATGAGGTGCCATGTTGAACATCCAGTGGTCAGTATGAGAGAATTGCACTCAAAGTACCAAATTTTAACTGCTCTAAAACAAGATACACAAATTTGTATGGTCCTGTCAAGCAGACAAAAACATGAACACGATGAATAGGACGTGTGGCTTTGCATGGTTACATGACATACAGCTGTTATCGATTGGGGTGTACTCACTTTTGTTGCCAGCTATTTTGACAATGGTGGCTGTATATACGGCTGAAACAATTCTTCAATTAACTTCAATAATTCGAATACAAAAAAATATATTTGCCTTGATGCTTCATTTAGTCCATTTAACTACACACAAAGAATTGTGTTTCCCGACGGACCCTTATTACTGAAGCACCACCCACTAAACTCTGCAGCAAGCTGGACAGGTAAAAACCCAGAAGACGCTGTAGAATGAAAAATGGTGGAAAGGGGAGAACACAGCAAGGGGCAAGGAGAAGATTCATACAAAGAAAACGAGCAAAACTTCAAAGTCTGAGATAATTTCATAATAAAACATCGGAAACACCTTACAGTCCATTTAAATTTTTCTTTTCTTTCGTTTAGGCAATTTGAAATTAATTTAAATATTTATATTCATACTTATGTATGTATGGATTATATATATATATATATATATATATATATATATATATATATATATATATATATATATATATATATATATATATAATATATATATATCCATACAAACACTTATTTAAATATGTACTATTTTGGTGGACATAATGCACCTCACATCTTCTTTTCATTTTCATTGCTTCTGCTGTTTTCAACAGGGTGCGGAGTTCATCTACAGCAGACAATCCACAGGGATGAGCATACCTCCGGCATAATTCCTCTTTCATCATACAGCTGAACCCACCAAGCACTTTCTTTAAACATTAGAACAGGAGCCCTACTCAACACTCACACACAGTAATAATAAGTGTGACAAATACTTTCAGCAGTAGGTTAACATCCTCAATTAGGTTCTACTTCTTTATCATCCTCAACACCTGTGTGAATGACTGAAGCTTTGCTCAGACTCCCATCTAGCTAATAAATGAGTATGCTCCACCGAATATTAATAGTAAGTAATATTAGTAATACCACCCCTTTCTTAAGATTCTGATACAACCATATTGGGCCTGGATTTTCCATAAAACTCTGAATAACACATTCACAAACTGGTAAAGGCGGCGCTCTTTGGTCGTCTGGTCTGTTCAACACCGAACCTTGTGAGGACGAATTGAAGAAAAGAATGACAGTTGTTTGTATGCATTAATGCATCCGCAGCATGCATCCGTCACGAATATGGCCATAAATTACACTACCCATCATCCACTCAGCATCATTCTTATCCTCTATGTCTCATGACTGACTGCACCTGATTCATGTTTCGGGTTTATTAGCACTCGTGTAAATAATCTCACCTTTCACAGCACTCTTGCTCTTATTTTTGTCTTCCCACATTTATAGTTGTCCTGGTTTATCATTTTCTTTGTTAATTTGGGGGGGGGGTTATTTCGAGTTATTGTTTGCATGGTTTTAATGCATATCTACACTTGTCGTTATTGCATGAATGCATCGCAGCAGTTAGAGTTTAGCCTGGATTAAAATACAAAACATCCATTGTGTATCACCAATGATGTTAAAACTAAATGTTTGTAAATACTCCCTTATTTGTGTGTCTTAATTGCCTTAATTGGTAATATGAGTGTTATATTTAAATCATTAATGTAGCATAAATATTGTATTAACTATTGTATAAATATTGTAGTAACTATTTTTGCCGTTGTTTGCCTTGTAAATAACAGTTATGTATATAACAGTTATGTTATAGATGAGCAGATATATGACTTTTTTACACAATGGCATTTATACAGTGTCTGTGCTACACTGTTACTTTCTTTTCCTATTTAACTTAATATATGTGCTGAATCCTTGTTGCAATGTTTTACATTTAGAAGGGAGATGAAAATTATGGTTTTGGTGTTGATAAATGACTGTTCATTTGTATGAGGTCTAATTCTGATGATTATATTATAATGTTGTCAAAAGAAAGGCATAATAATAAATCTAAATTCTTTGATCCAAAACTGTGATATGCTTATTTTGTCACCTGCAATACTGCAAATAAAAAACAAACAAAACAAGAAAAATAACTGTTTTTACAGCGTTCTGTGATCACTCTGAAAAATCTTCCAGATATAGAAGATTTCAGTAGGTGTTTCTTGAGAAACAAAAACCAAACCTGATTCATTTTGTGAAAAAAATCTTTTATCATGATACAATGCAGCTGTCAAAAAAGGGGCTGTATATTGCAAAAACATTTTTTTAAATCAAATGCAAGATGAATATAAGATAATTGATCAGAATTTCTGTTATATTCTAATATTTATGTCTAGATATGTTCTACCAACAATAAAAAAATAAACGCATATCATTGATGTGTCAATTTCTGATTTGTCTGTTGCATGAAAGAAGCCTTGAGTTTTAAGTACTTTATAAATGTTTTCTAATGAGAATGTATGATGTGTCATTTGTTAATAAATTTGAAATGAGTTGGTAAAAGTTGACAAGGCAATGCATTATAAGATAATTATAATGCATTATAGAATGCATTATAATAACATACTTATTCACAAAATCTAAATCAACTCCATTAAATCAAAATTAAATCACTTGAGTAAAGTTTTATATATTATTTTATTTCTTTTTTTTATGTGTATCATTTCTTTACAACCATCCAACAGCACCCAACCTTTAAAATTCCTTTAAGTGCAACTGCTATATAACAATAATAAGCATCCTGCTTTTCTGTGTCTGTCACATCACTGTGACAAACAAAGAGGAAGCAAAAGCTATTAAAACAGAACTGAGACGGTTCTGTTGCGGTTTGTTAAAAATTACAGCTAGCCTTAACATAAAGCCCCCAAAACTACTTTAAAATGACCTCAGCTCTAATTTACACACACACACACACACACACACACACACACACACACACACACACACACACACACACACACACATATATATCCAGTATATATATATATATATATATATATATATGTGTGTGTGTGTGTGTGTGTGTGTGTGTGTGTGTGTGTGTGTGTGTGTGTGTGTGTGTGTGTGTATCATTTATGCCTGTTGCACTGCTATTTACACTCAGAACACAGTGATTACTCACTTGCTTACTGTATGCTCTCCTGGCCCACTAATGTCAGTAATATATACTTTTTGCAGAAAAGGCACTGAAGATCACACAGGAACAGCAATTAAGACCTGGGAGCTGAGCTAAGGCATGTGGACTGTCAGTATTGCTGAGCTCAGGTGCAAAAATGCGCCACTTTCTCAGAAGCTAATGGTGAAAAAGTCAAATGTTGAAATCCCATTTCCGACCGAGTATTGCTATATTTGCATGTACTACATCCCAGGCTCATCAATCAGGCCGACCTAGATGCTATTTTTATTTATTTTTTGAATGGATACAATTTTTAAATCTCAAGTAGGAAGTAAAACGTCAGTTTTTTTCAAAAAATGAAGCCAAGTGATGCTGCTTTGGGCAGGTGTCCTCTGATTACTGTATTTTTTTAGAGGACCACTGCAATGCTAATCCAGTGAGTGTGATGCACCCAAAAAAAGGGGTGATTTGTATAAGATCATAAGTAAATTAAGCCAATGAAATAATGCAGTTGCAAATTTAAGCATAACCAGACCCTAGTATAATCATTGTGGATTTAATTTACAGTCTAATTAACTAATAATCACAGTAATGTCCCCAGTGTCAAACATTTCAAGTAAGAGGATACCAAGTTTAAAAAAAAAATTTTCATACATTTTCCTGGAGTTTAGAAAAGAAGCAGCCCTGTCATTAATATTTATACTGCGTTATATACCTCCCACCCTTCAGGCTGTGGAATTGTTTATTTTGAGCTCAGCTTTATGTAAAACCGGGAAACAACAAATAAGACAGAAGAGGGTACAGTATAACAAACACATAACAACTAACTTCCCATACCAAAGCTAACACAAGACTGCGAGTGAGCATAATTTCTTATTTGTAGGTTCTTGCAAAAAGTTGCCACTAAATCTATACACAGGACGACATGAGCGATACTGTTTTAAGGCACAGGAGAACTGTGCTAACCAGTTAGAAAAACCCCAAAATAGAAGTAGTCCAGAGCCAATCCGTCTGCAAGACAATATGAATTTCTTTAGTGTCAGATGCCAGATTGGCCTAGTTTCTTGAACACTCATGCACTCACCAAATTATTTTGTGCGCTCAAGCTATCTGTCTGCCCTGTTGTGGCCGTTTAGGAAGATTGCCTGCAGGGGTAAGACCATCTCCAGCGTTCATAATTCAAAGCCTTTTTTAAGCTTTCCCAAAAGCACAAACGCTTTCGTAACAAGGCTCTTGACATTAGTAGTGCACGCAGATAAATTGGCGAAACAGTGTCACCAAACCCAGACTAGATGTGACATTTCAGACAGAATAAGCCTCCATTTAAACTATAAGCAATGTAAGATTTATGACCCAATCTGCACTTGTTTTCTGAAGCACTGGTTTATGCTACAAAAATGTTTCATTCATACATACCGGTGCCCTAAAAATGAATTATCTGGTTCTGAAGTGTATAATGCAATGAAGTCAGCACGAGAAAATCTAAACTGATAAAGATGGCAAAATCCCACCAAACCTACATGGCTGTGTACAGCACTGATACACACTGTTTCTATAGTAACTTAGTAACTTACACAGAGACGGATTACTGAAACATGCATCATTTATCCTTCGAACGGTGAAGCCTACTATGAGGAAATGTTTATTTTTATTTTTTTAATAATGATTGTAGAATATATTAAAATATACAATAAATATACGATAGTAAAATATAGTGGCATTACACTATATACAGCTCAGTTCTACATTGTATGGATTCTGCAAGATGTTGAAAACATTCCTTTGAAATTCTGATCTACATTGACATGATTGCATCTCACACACACACTCACACACATTATATATATAAAACCATATTTAAAACCATAAGAGCTTCATATTATCCGACATATCCTTCAGTAAAAGTTTTAACATCGCAGGAGCTTCAGTGGTGATTTGGAGCTGCATTTCATGAAACAAATCTACTATTGAATGCACACATCACATCTTGTAAATCCCACACAAGTGCTCAAAGGAAGGAGTATTTCACACAGTGCATAAAGTGATGTGCTCTATTACTAATTCAACTTGTAGGGGCGGACAAAGAAAGTGGGAAGGAGTGTTTCACAAGCTGTCTAATGTCTTAGTCAAGGTACAGGTCAAAATTGCAAAAGTTTTCATCATTTTGAATTAACTGAATTTTTTTACATGTAAAAACGTTCAAGTCTTGTTTATTTTACCGTTTTGTTTTTAGCTTAGCACAATCTGAAATTCAGTAACTTTGAAGGAGGATTGGGCTTCACCCACTGGACACAATCACTTCAAGGCATCTATTACTGAAAAGCTAGTGTCCGGCTGACAATTACTGATGTGATGAAACTTTGTTAAAAGGTTAAAAGATTTTTTACAGAAAAAAAATGGTCTGAAAATGCTAACAGTACCTGATACTTTGCCTGATTAAACAGATAATATAAAAATCGACTTTTCCGTAAAAGTATTTTCTTTGAAGTATCTCGTCATTGTGAAATAATGTATAATGCATATAAAAAGCTGATGCACAAGAAGTGTTGGCTTAAATGTATAAAAAATATATCAAAATGTGTTCTCCGTGTAAAACCAACTTGTTGTTAAAAGAGGTCAGAGCTAGAGCTTTGGAGCTGACAGGAAGGCTACAATAATTACTATCACTAGGCTAAGCAGAAAAGCATCTTTAAATGTACAGCATGTTAATGCCTGAGGCTGAGCTGAAACAGTAGATCACCACATGGGGTTCTTACTCATGTCCTCCAAAAACAGATACCTGAGGCTATATGGAGCATTAAAACTGGACAGAGAGCGGGAAAAAAATCGTTTTCCGATATTGAACTCAGGATCAGTAAAGCTGCGCCAGATGTAGCCTCAGATTCCTGTACTTGGCTTGGTTTATAAAAGCTTTCTTTTGCTGTTGGAGCTCATTCGCCTCAGGGTGTGACAGGATGCTGTGCATTCTGGTTATTTGTGTTACTGTAGACTTCCTCTCAGCTTAAATCATTCTGGCCTCTGACCTCACTTAACAACAAGATGGTTCCACACGCAGAAGTACTGTTCACCGAAAGCTTTTTCTTTATCATTCTGTTTAAGCACAATTGTGTGTGAAAATCCCAAAAGAAACAGCCATGCTACGGTCAAAGCCATCGAGATCAGATTTTTTTCTCCGTTCTTATATCTGACGTTATATTTAACAGACACTCCTAATAACCTGTATGATTTGATGCATGACTGGTTGACAGGATAACCGCACGAATGCACGAATGCACAAAGGTACAAGTTCTCCTATTAAAGTGGCAGGTGAGTGCATCATCTTCCTATTCAAGATGAGTGAAAACAAATGCCACATAGTGTACAACTTCCAGCCTATGATATAAATGATAAAGAGAATGTTCTCATGATGAAATCATAACCTTCTGAAAACAACACGACTTCAGGCTTTGCATCACTGAGGCAGTATTTCAAACAAAGTATATAGAATGAGCAAAGAGTGAAACAAATTCAGAGCTCCTGTGCCACCATTTGCTCATTTACATTTGCTGCAGTAACTGTCTGGAGTAAAAAAGCTAGAAAGAAGGAGATGCACATATCACCTTCTTGGTTTTTCAATGGTAAATTTTTTTTTTTTAATTTAATTAATCAACAGTTAGATTTTTCAACAACTTCATTGAATCCATGACCACTGAATGGAACAACAATGACTATTCTTTCTGTATAAAAAAAAGAAAGAAATCAAATAGAAAAGAAATCAAAGTCCCATACCAAGGTACCTCAGACAGTATATGTGCCTTTTGCACAATGAAGGGATTTTCCTAACCAATGACTTGGACTATTCAAATCTTCATAATATTTTTACCATCTTGGGTTTGAACCACTTTCTTGCCCCGGGGTGAATATAATACTAGAAAGTAGTAAGACGGAGTAGTGTGTAGTCTAGGGTATTTTTGGACGTGGCTTCATTCATATTCACAGTGGGCATAGAGAAAAGGGGGAGGGCAGCAGCAGAACAGTAGCTCCTGGAAAGTTAATCTCATTTTTATGTAGAAAAAATATATATCTTCAAAGGCAACATATACTATATACAGTAATAATGTAACCAGACTCCAACACGCATATGGATAGTGCAGGCATCCTAAAGCACGCTTAATAACAAGCGGGGAAAATGTTCCTGGAAAATTAAACATCTATTTAATAATAAAAAAGAAAAAAGAAAAAAGAAAGAAATATATCAAGGTGAGCGTGCTGGAACAGTGTGTCTAACTCACCACGAGTGTGGGCACACCGGTCACCACGGCGTAGAGCAGCGCGGGCGGGATGGCGCTCGCCTCCTCCGGTCCCAGGTACGGCTTCGTGTACGCGTTGTCGTAGCAGAAGAAGCCCTGCACGTGCACGTTGAACGTGTCCGTGTACTCGAAGTAGTAGGCCAGCATGACCGTCCCCGCCATGATCACCAGCTGAAAATAGAGCATGGTGGTGAAAGGTTGGCCTGAGAACATTTACCAGTCCACAGTGCTGCTGAGGCAGAAGAGTGCATGCGTGTTCATTCCTGCTCGTGTTCGTGCTCCTCTGCTCTACTCTGATCTCGGCTGTTTCCCGGGTCCACGCATCAGGCTGGCGCGCGCCTGCGAGCTCCGAGCCATCGCACTCCGACGCGTCGAGCACGCGCTCTGTGCCAGGCTCTGCGAGGTTCGCTCGCGCCGACACGAGGATGACGACGGAGGGTGACGTGGATGCGTCGTGCACGCGGCAACCTGTAAGCGCGAGCTGTTCTCCCTCTCCTATATCACACGCCTTGCTTTTCATTCCTACTGACCTCAGTGACACATCACTAAACCAGGGGTGTCCAGATGCGCTCCAGAGGAGTATACCAGAGGGCTTGTGGAATACTTAGAATCCTTGCGCACAAACAACTGATGTGCTAGAACATGGGTTCTCAACCCAAGCTCTGGAGAACCTTCCATTCTGCACATTTCCAATGGTTTACCTGCTTTAACACACCAGCTCTAACTCAGCATGCAGGAAATAACCCTGTTAAACCAGGATTGAGAACACCAAACTGTTCAAGTCCAGACACTGATACATTAACCTGTACTCATGGGGGATCTACAAGTATGAGAACCAGGATATTCAGCCCTGCATGATATTAAACCTGTACTAAGTTCTATTCAGAGGCTTTATCTAACCCATTTGGGCACATTCCAGTCTTCATTTGGTTTTGTGTCTGAGGTCTAATGGTGTGGGTCTAATGTTGCACCATAATTGAGAAAGGCTAAATGGTTCTTAAATTCTTCATCTCCGTTAATTAAACCTGGTGTGCTTGCAATAGATCTAGAATCTAATAAGGGAACACACTGTGTGCACCATTTATTGTACTTTGAGTGAATGTTGTAAGTACATTATTATGTAATTGTTATAAAGCTGTGATTGAGTATTTTAACAAAGGTAAGCAAAATCCCTTGAACTCATGGTGTATTACTCATTGCTCATATAGCATATTACTCAGAATTGCCGATTAACTACACATTAAATCAGTGGTAGGCCAGGCATTTCAGTGGTAGGCTAGGCCTTCATTGGTGTCCTACCTGAGTCTATCCACCTCTTAATACTATCAGGATGATGGCACGGCTATAGAAAACGTCGATATTATACAGTAAAACAAAGTGCTGCATCACAGACAAATATCTCAAACAGTCTGAATAAATGTGATTACTAAAGCAAGAAACACACTTCAATAAGTCTACTTTCACTGCAGCTTAAGCTGCACTGCATGCATGATCTCTAGCAGAAGCAGCCGTATTACCCTTATAAAATAACCCTTGGTTTTTCCTGCATTTTTTATGCATTTTCCTCCAGAGCATTAAGATTTTCCTGTGGATTTGAAATGAATTCTTTTTGTATAAATGGTTCAAGAAAAAGCTTAAGAAGTGTTTTGACTGATTTTTCCTCAGTATGTCCTGCTTTTCTTAAAAAGTCTGTCTTGTAAATGCCCTTGTAAGTGTAAGTGTCACCCATTGTGAAATGAAAAAAAAAAACAGCTATTAAAGCTACATAAATATATTTGAGCTTGTGCACATTGCTGACGTGACTGGTCACAGTGTAAGGGGTCCTTGGAGTGACCAAAAATCGCAATCTAACTTGGTTGAAGCAAAAGCTTCAAGCAACTTAGAGTTTATGCTAAAAAAGTCAGGTGTGGGGGCCTTAGGTCACATACGTTTGACCCTCAAAACACGTGATGTGACTGCTGAAATCTGATTTGAATTAGACTCCAACATAAACAGACAATTAGGTGCTCTGTTACTGAAAGAGGTGTGCCAGAAAATAAAAAGAATAGACTACTGGAATTCATTCTATGCATATTTGTAAACAAAATATTAAACCGTAAGTCAGTGATTCTAATAATCACTATCACTCACTCTACTTGACGGCCCAACATTGCAGTAACTACACTAATAATAATAACTACACTAATAATAATGAAAAATATATGCACAGAGTTTCAAGAGTGACTACAGTCCAGGAGGCAGAATACACAGCTAAGGATGAATACGAGTTTGGTGTTAATAGTGTAAAATAACTTTTATAGGTATCAAGGTAAGACAAACAACCCATTGTAAAACTAAAATACATCAATTTGTGTACAATCAGCTCTAGGAGTGGACAGTGGAGGGCTGATAATTATCCCTGGAACACTTTATCTGCTATCATCAGTTTTTAAATGCTTCAACAGAACATTGGGATAATTATATGCAAATTATGCATTCCAAAACCCATGGAGATATTGGCATTTCACAGCTGAACGCCCAATCAGAGGACACCTGTAGTGGAAAGCTATTAGCCAGCGGAGGGATCTTGACTAGTTTTACAAGACAAAAAAGCTCTGTATTTAATGTAAGATGTCATTTAAGAGGTTCGTTAACAATGGCTTCTTGTGTTAAATATCTCTGCTACATATAAATGCTGCTACAGGCTAAAGCTAAAAATATGTTTGAAATTGTCAGATACATAATTGTATAGCCAGTTCAATATGTAGTACTCAGTTAGTTCTAAACAGTGTTACTCAGGCCATTAGTGAATCGTTCAAATCTATGTTTTTGATATCAAAACATGTATTTGTAATTTAGCACTGTTATAACATTATCTCATTCACAAATTGATATTTGTTGACAGTTGTCTTTGGGGTATATCCAATACTACTGTTTGGCCATATTAAAAGCATTTACAGGACATTTCTTTGAATCATTCATATAAAAAAAAAAAAGTACTATGTTCCATTTGCAGATATTTACATATGAAAGCAGGTATAAATCAGTGATTTAGTGTAAACCAAGTGTGGAGTTTCACATCTGCTCTGCTCAAAAAACTAATCATGGTAAATAGGCAGCTGTTATTTATATCACGTTGTCTCAGTGTTGGTATAGCGGAGTAGGAATCAGCAACTGCGAAGGTATTTGTGAATTAAATGTTCATTCAGAGCAATACTGCTACTTATATATGAAATAAAAATAATAATTATTTTTATTCAATAAGAACCTGATAACAATCGCATCAAATACTGCTATTTCATGAATTGAGATGATCTCTAATAATACTGGGCACATTGTGGGAATTCACACACTCATCTCTAGGGGAAATTAAGAGTAGCCAATCCACTTAATGAATAAAAATAAAAATCTTTTACATTTCATTGTACATTGGGCAAAATCAGCGGCTTTATCCACTTGGTCTAAGAAAGTTTAGATCAATCATAAAACATTTGCTAGTTAGGCAACTCTTATCTGAGAAATTGGCGGTTTGGTTCATGTTAACTAACTTGTCAGCTACAGTATGCATAGAAAGTTAAGTGAATATGTGGTGTTGGTGTCTCCTTTTGTTATCAAAGGATAAACCTGTTGTCCAAACCCGTTAGAATACAGTTATATGACAATGATCAACATTGGTAATCAAGTCAAATCAAAATTCTGTCCAGTAAGCTTATTACAAAATAGTGCTTTTTTTTTTTTGCAGATTCTCCATATTCCTGCACTAAATTACCAAGCCATGGCTGTAGGGACATAAAAAGACACTTGCATGTGCCATTTCATCACCATATCTAAATAAAGAGTACTTATTAAAGAAAGAACAACTGAGAGAAACTTAAAAGTGGCACACTTCAAGTGGCCATGGCTATCCGTGTGAGCCACACTTCATAAGAAATGTATGCGGTGTCTTTAAAGAGATTTCAAGGGATCCTGTGTACTTTTCTTTAATGAAAATGTTTGTGACTGGCTGAGAAACACTGAAGTGTGGATGGTAGGCAGAGGAAGAGAGGTGTCCACAATCAGTGCTGCAGCCTCGAGCTCAGCTTTCACAGCATGCGGTAGTGACTTGCAGGATTTTAACTGATTCCTGTGAAAAACACAGATTTATTTGTTAATGTTTTTTTTTTTTTTATGTAAACATTGCTATAGTCATATGCAGATATTTATTCTCATCCAAATGAACTAATTTATTTTATTTTGTGTCACAAGCTTAAATGTACTTACATTACTATTGCTTAAAAATAAGCATGTAAGCAAATATCACTCAGTGTTATAAATATACTTATTTTATTACAAAATATTACTTATTTTATCCCAACCTGCAAAAAACTTTACAATTATTTTTTTAAAGCAGCCTGATGTTGAGATCATTATTCTCTTTTTCTCTGTTGAAGCAGATATTTCTGCCTTGATTATTCACATCTGTTTATAAGGAGCTCCTATCTGTCACTAATGAGAACAGACATTTGCCCTCAAACAATCCACATGTGCACAGTTCTAAGTCTTGTATGTCATCCTTATGAGATGATCCATTAGTGCAATGGTGAGCACATGGATGAAGTGACAGCACAAGCCTTCATCCACAAAGATGATTTGCTTTGGAGGTCGGCTACAGCTCATTACCTCATCAGTTGAGCAAACAGATTGTGGGTTAGGAGCGGTACGACCGCGCTTTAGAGTGGCATATAGCCAACAATATCAGGTCTAGGTTACTTACAGAGTAAGATAGAAATGTGTCCATGTCATCTGTGTAAAGTGAATATAGCCTAAAACACGGATGCAGATATAGTTATGCTAATTAAAGCCATATTTATAGTAAAGAAAATAGGCTTGAGAAAATAATCTGCCAGGCCAGTATATTGTTCAATTTATAAGACATTGTACATAATGCACTGTAAATATTTGACGAGTGAATTTATTAATCCTACTTGTGATTCTTTTAAAAGCAGATTTTGTTAAATACATACATACCACTTTGATCTCATACTTTATTTATCTTTATGAGCCATTCATATTAAGTTAACTAAAGCTAATTCACAATCAATGAAGGCTCTCAAGGCATGAAATAAACTAAACTTTTGTAGTGTATGTAGTGCCTAGCTGGTCTTTTTAAGCTTTTCTTTTCTTACATTTTCACTTTCCACGGCTTAGTTGCTCTGTATGTAACAACTAAGAACATAAGTTCACAAAGAAGCCTCATTATCTGGGAACGTTCTAGGGTATAAAAATGGCTCCTCTTCAGACTACCTGTGAAAGTCTATTTGCCCGTTTTAAGGTCACAATTGACAGATGTATTAAAAAAAAAAAAAAAAAACCCTGGAGAAATAAAATTTTCACATTAAATACTGTAGGTAATGTGAGTATCTATTTTATCAAATCATTCAACAAACTTAGAAATGCTTTGCAATTTCCTCAGATTGAACATTCAGAATCCCAATTTAGAAATTCATCCATTTTAGATTGCATTAAAATACTCATTACCTATTTTGAGTGACCTAAGATTTGTTTTAAGAATGTTGCAAGATCAATGTTTCATTGATTTGTTCACTCTTTAAATGGTGTTCCATCGTAAGGCACTTAATAGTTATTATTGCAACATGCAAAAAAAATGGGAATGTCAACAAATCCATAAAAGAGGCCCATTCATTTGGGACCATCCGACTTCTAGTGGACAATGTCCCTAGATCAAAATTGTGTGATGTTTAGCATGTTGCTAAAACCCAGCAATCCTGGTTAATAGCACGCTTTGACAGAAACACACCTGCTAAATTAAAGACAATGATGTAGATCCTTATGTTGGATGCTCTTTAATATGACTGTTTGCATTTTACTGCAGGTTATATGTATTGTGTAATTATTAATGTCCTGCTCCCAGAAGATCCATCATTACTGTTGCTTAACATATTCCAAACTGATCTTGTTGTTTGGATTGCTTGGTAGTAAGGGCTGTATACCTATAGCAATGAATTATTAAATTTCCTCAAATTTAAAATCACTGAGGTGATCTTTAGAGATTTAATCAGGGACCATGTTTACATGTTAGAAAAACATAAAAACGTGCAAAATTTTAAATGCCGTCCACCAGTGAATTTTTAATTCTGTCTTATTTTATTTATTTTACATATTCTATTTACATGTTGAACAGTCGTATCAAGCATTTTTCTACATTTCGTACTCTGTATGAATGTGTATGTGGCAAATAAAATTTGATTTGAAAACCTTAAAATAGTGTGTCTTGTTGATGGGCCATGTTGGTGTTCATCCATGTTTTATTTTAGTTTCATCTGACCACAAACCCTTCAGTGTTTTGCAGGACGCTATTTTTCATGACACTCCTGATGGACCTTTCTTAGAAACTTTCTTCTATACAGGCCAAATGTGTGCATTATACCTTTTCTTTCGTTTTCTTGTGTTGGTCATAAAATCCTATAATCCATTTAAATAGTAGCATTAAAAAGTGTCTCCTATTTGGTATTTCAGTTCTAAAGAATGCTCAGATGTCCTTAAATGAAAAATCATGCTTTTTAAAAATTCATTATTAGCTCATTTGTAATCCTTAATCAAGAGAAAAAAAGGTTTATAAATTAAATGTCCTTTTTTAAGGAATCATATCCAAGTTTTTAAATCATTAGCAGTGTGTTCACTGAAGTTCAAAGAAAACACCTGCCACTGGACCCTAGCTTCATTAACGGCTACTTAAATAGTTTATCACAGTAATGTTGCTTGTCTTCTTTTGATAAAGATTCATTAGCCACATGTTGTTAAAAATCGGTCTTGATAAACACGCATCATGCATGAGACAGGGAGTGCAGCCATGACTTGCTCGCCTCACACATTCATTTAATTCATTTAGTCATTGTTCAGTAACTGCCCATTTTTATTCAATACATGATATGAAATATTTGTTTAACTGGACTGGACAAGCTTGTTCCTCATCCCTGTGTGTACCCGGGTCTGGTCTTTTTTATTGTTTAGCTTTGGTTGTTTAGGTTTATAATTTGGTTTCTTCTGTAGACACGAGTCATGCTTGAGGTCATGCGGTTCAGTTTTCTTAACTGAATTAATCTGAGAAACCCACAATGTGGGTAGAAAGATTTGAGGCGGCCAAATAGCATCCATAGAGAAGTGCAAGTTCAATATTAAGTATACGCAATTACATTAGGTTTATTGTTTTATAAATTGTCTTTGTATAGAAATCATATTAGAACTGGTATATTTTTTACTCAAATACCACTATGTTGTGTTTGCAACACTTTCACTCAAATTCCACAACGCTAGCCTTGAGTGGGGAGGCGATCACGTTTACATGCACCTTTACAGTATAATAATCGGTATTTTGTGTTGTATAATAATCATTGTCAAAATAAATGCAATATATATGAAATACGATATATCTGTATATATCAATCCACCTTCAACTGCCAATTGACCTTTACTCCATAGCGCTTGCAAGATGTGCAATGCTTTGCCAGTCTCACAGGGTAAAAAGAAAAACTAAAGATTTTACATGCAATCAAAGTGCCACCTGGTGGTCCCTCAGATGATAAACTACCAGACGAAATAAAAATTAATCCCTAATGAAAATAAAAATGAAGTATTGTGATTCTTGACGATATTCAATACATATAAGTGATGTTGAACTTTATGTACTTTGTTCATTATGAAAAGAGAACAGCATGCATGGGTTACATTTTGTTCAATTTTCAAATCAGTGACCTGACAGCTGTTTAAACATAATTCAATTGTATTTGAACAGCAGAAAATCCAGATTAAGGTCCCTACTAAGCAAGTCAGGAGTGACAGTGACAGCACAGAGCAGCAATCCTCCCTGGGTGACCCCTGATTACAGAATTATAGATGATTATAGTATGTTACAGTACAGATAGAGAAGAATTACCAAATGCGCATCAATGGATTTTCAGTATTAGCATATTATGAATTATGGGATGAGCACTGGATAATCGTGATGAATACACCAGTTTCCAGTCACGAGTTCTACAATTAGATTATTCACTAAAACAAGGGCACAAAGTATATAGGATTAAGAATACATTTTAAATGTATGTGGGTACATTCACACCAGCAGCAGATGAGTCACCAGTGCAGAAAGCACTGAGCAGAAGTATAAATAGCTGCAATTTTGAAGACTATACACCACAATCATATAACAAATAAAACAAATATTTAGCCGATAGCTGAGATTTCTGAGGTATAATTCTGAATCAGCAGACCCGCCTGTGCATATTTTCCCTATAGTTTGCAACCTGAAAGATAATCTTGTCCTGGTAGAGCAGACCCAAGCATCTCAGCTAATTGCAAATATTTACAGGGTAGTGTTGTGCTGATTGCTCTGGCTTGGCAAACAGCTGTCTCATTCGAGCAGGTCGGTGCACATCGTGACTCCTTAGATTAATGAGACTGAGCCGAGAGGAAGCGATGACCAAGCATTTCATTAGGGTCTAACGACAAGCACATCCAGCACAGTCATAGAGCTTTGTTCTCACTGGACAAATAATGACATCAGCATTGTTACAGGCCACAAAGGCCTGAAGGAGTTCAAGTCTAACCGTTCAGAAGATGCATGAGTGTGCTGTGTACTTAACTTTTAGATGGAAACTAATTAATAGACTCGGTGTGCATGAACTATTTGTCTTATTTAAACGTGCCCTTCCACAAACATAAAAATCATGGAATTTGTTCATTAGGAGAATTTGGATTTTGTCCAAAATGACAAAGTGCATAAATTGGTATAAGGCTAGATTATGTCCAACCTTTAATATGAAGAAAGATACAAATATATTTGTTTAAAAAAAAACAACAACATTTATTCTAGAACACTGAATAATAAAGCACTACCATGACATAACTACTTTACCTGATTCTTTTCCGTCATATTTTTACCTCAAACATAAAATTACACTTATTATTTGAGCTAATTAATAAATTAATGATGCGACTAATTAACTCCACAATCATTACAATCACCAACTAAAGTGCAATTAAACATTTCATTACATTTATCTTTTACAACTTTGCCATTAAAACTTTTCTTTTCTTGAACTGTCTTTCCATCAATATCCAGCCTATGTACATTTATAAGCTCAGATAACTAATAATCTAAACTCAGCAGTCTAAACTAATAACATCTATGGCCTCTGGGTGGTACAGTAGTGACATCAAACAGTCCACTAGGAAAGGTTCTTAACTTCCCAATAACTAGCCCTGCCTCGTAATTACAAGCTGTAGGATTAGTGTTTTGTCCACTAGCAAATGCTTTTTACTCAAAAACTATAAATTAATCACGACTATAGCACTTTTACTAGATGTAAAAAGGTGTGTATTGACCAGTAAACATCATTACACTTTGTAATTATGGATTTGAGGTATTAATTAACAATAGTGTTGTCTAGAAAGTATCAGACCAAACAAGAGCACTGTGTTTAGAATTCTTTCTATTTTGCATTTAAAAAAAACTGTGAATTAGAAGCATTTAAAAAGGTTTGCCCCATCATTATTTAAATCGTAACACTCTCATGATTAGAGTTAAACAAATGGTTAGGATTGCTTAATGGACTTTCCAAGTGCACGACTATGTTATATATATATATATATATATATATATATATATATATATATATATATATATATATATATATATATATATATATTAATATATATTATAATATACACATATATAAAATATATACACATATTAGTACCGAAATCTTTCGGTACAAGGCTTTTGGTTCGCAATACTTGCAATGCACTAGTTTTTACATACAGAACATAAAAATCTTACGTTAAAATCTGGGTTCCCTGGAAAGTTGTTGTAGCTCGACAGGAAAAACTTCAAGATGGTAGAATTCAATTGGGGTATAATTTGAAGCTCCAACCTTTGACCTACTTGTCCAAAGTTTGTCATATTGCTTAAACATTGTATCTGTATTTGTATTCATTTATTTATTTTATATTATTATTGTATTTATGTATTATTTATTGTAATCACCTTTTTTTGCAGGTAATTTGTTTTGATTGCAATTTTATTATGAGGTGGCTTGGACTTTGAGTGGGGTTCAGAGGGTCAGTTTGATCTGTTCATTGTGAGGAAGCGATATGGCCCTTCTATGCAAAATAAATTTTAAAAATGTTTTCCAAAAAAATGAAACGTATGAAAGACGTATAAATTGGCGGAGCGCAAGTTTGTTTAGTTTCCACTTCGCACTTTGAGCGCATTTTTTTTAATTACTTTTTTAAACTTCGAAACATACACAACAATGCCAGGGGTATATATAAAAAAAAAAACTAGAGTTAGCGCAGTGTAATTCCGTACCGTACATAGGATTTGTTTCGCGCAAGCATGAAATGCTAAAGAATCATTAACGCTAACTTTAGCTGCTAACGAGAAAGCTTAAATCCTGAATCCATAGCGCTAGCGTTAGCCACCAGCCACATCCAACTTCAAGAATTTCTCTTTAAAAGAGATCCTGACATTTCCGCATATGCTGAAATAAGTAGAACCGTTAAGTAGATCATGTCTTTAGATAATTATATATTAAATCTAAAACACACACGCACTTACATACACATCTGTATTACCCAAATGGGGTCTAACAAATGTAAACTATTTAATTTTTTTTTTCATTTATTTAATTTAATCAATTTAATTTGTGCCAATTTAATAAATTACACAATTTAATCACAATTTAATCACTATAATAATAGCATTATGTATTGTATTGTTATGTATTATGTATTGTATGTAATGTTTTGCATTCATTTGATTTATTCTATTTTTTTATAAAATATTATAAAATACCATTTTATATATGATTTAACCAAGCAATTGCAGGAATTTTATTTAAAATTGTTTAAAAAATTGAAACTGTTTAAATGTTTATTATCACAAATATTAATAATAATAAACTGCGTTAATAAAAAATGACAAGAAGTTTTATGTTTTGCATTTCTTACCCCTACCTGTACTGAAATTGAACCCAACTGTGACTTAAAAACCGCAGTACGTACCGAACTGTGAATTTTGTGTACCGTTACCCCCCTAGTATATTTTTATATACATACATATCTATGTATGTATGTATGTATTTATTTATTTATGTATTAATTTTATATATTTATTTATTTTTATGTACCTTATGCTGAGGTCACAATGAAGAGTATTAGTAAATGGAAGCAAATAAATTAGACTACAAATCTAGAAAAGACTTTTCTAGCGATTATCAATTTACCTGCATTGATACTGATTATATGTGAACGCTGTGTCGCTCAGCTAAAATCAAAATGATGCATTATGAAAGAATGAATCAATGGCCCGTGCGGGTCATCCAGCACTATGTGGAGTATTCTGGAAAGAATGTGAGCAAAGTGAATGACCGCACTAAACATGGCCATGGCTCACGGGTGCCTTTGACAGATGGAGTAAATATGTTGTATGCAGCAGGAGAGCTCTAAAATCAATGGATATGCATAATGGTGAAAGAACACTGCCTTTGGCTGCTTATATGCTTATAACTTGGCTAAATATAATAACATAACTTTGGATGAATGTTTCTGTATTGGGCCTCAGGGGGGATTGTGGCCTTCCTTGCTACTATATATATATATAATGTCACTGCACATTGTAATGGAAACATTTCTGTCATCTGGCCCTACAGGCAATATAATAGTGCTGAATCATGCAGGAAGGCATTTTAAAGTTCTTATAAGTTATTGCCATATGTATTTGAGAGAAAAGTGCTTGGGAAGGATATTTTGAATCAGAAAATTATGCCATATTGCTCCTTATATGGGTTCTGTAACAAAATAAAAGACAAAACACTAGGGAAAATTATAAACCGTTTTTATAAACTAAATGCTGAAATTGTCATCTTTCGCAGCCCTTTATGACATCGTTTGGAGATGATTCCATAGCAGATAAAATTTTTTTTAAAAAAATCATACCAATGGAAATGCCAAAAAAATAATGATTTGGGTAGCAGTTTTAATGAAGGGCATTGCCGCAAAGCAGTATTACAGAAATAAATACACAACTATGCACTACCTTTTATTAGTGACATGAAGAAAACAACTTTCTTTAGTCTTAATTTCACATTCTTTAGTAAACTGCAGTAGTGTCTCTATGAGATTGTAAATAAAGAAGGATTGAACAGCCTGGACGCTTTGTTGTATTGCTATTTGTACGAAAGAACACTCTTTTTGCTTTTTATTTTATTTTTTTCATTCTGTCTGCACTGTTAAAACCTCAAGAATAAATATATTGAAATAATTAAGAACATAATGAAAAATTATACAACAGCATACTTAGAATGATGATAGCAAGATCTAATTACCTGCGTCTGTCATTTTTATACCCTTAGAATTACAGAAGTGTTATGAAAATGTCTATACTGTACCAACATAAAAGTCACAGCTGTCCCTGAGCACTAGGCAAACAAGCAAAACCTCTCTCCATCAACAAACGTTTCTTTGCAGCTAGCAAGCTAATTTTGGCCAGTCAGCTCACTCTGTTGGCAGTCTACTGATCTGTCAGCCATCTGTTTGTACATCATATACCTGATCCCCGCTTGTTCTTCAGAATCAGAGCACAGTACAAATCCAGCAGAGCAGGCTAACATGCTTTACACTAGCTACCTAGCATAAACAAAAGCTCTTGTTATTGGGGAAAGTGTGCTGATCTCTTGTACTATATTCTTTGGTCATACTACTTCTTCTAATTTAGGCTGGTGATAGAAGTTTATTACATAATCTGTGTTTCTTAGTAAGTTTGTCTAACATTGGCTCTGTGATAAGTACAAAGTATCAGTCAGTACACATTATGTACAGAAAAGCTTGCATTATTGTTATTAATGCTCCTCACACCATTTTTTTACATGATCATTTGGATACATTTACAAATCAAGGGAACTTGCATCATATTTATAATAATTACAGTGCTTTTAGATAAAGATGTCATTAAAACTTTTTCTCTCCATCTCTGTATATTCCTGATTAGACCTAAAGATGCATTTCTTCAGCGTTTATCAAATACGTGTCCAGTGTCATGGTTTTTGACATTATCAGGAAAAGAGGCCTCTGTAACATGACGTGCTGTTGGATTTACTTCAAGAGAGAGAGAGAAAAGTAAAGCTGATGAAGGAACAGCGGTGTATAGTAGTGTATACCATAAATGATCAACATTATATGTAGCTATAAATTCATTCAAATGGTGTGTTGTTCTTCGATTAATGTAATCAATGGGAAATTGCTCAGGTAATACTTTGTGCCAGGCCGCATCACACGCACTACGTGTTCGGTTATGTTATTTTCATATAACATGTCCCACTGTCTTTTATTCATGAGTGAATTATATATTGGCTTTAGAACTAAAAGAACAAAAACAGCTTGATGATGCTACACATGATATGTCACATGAGAAGCGAAAATTCAAAAATCATAGATCTTAATATTTGGTTTAAAAGTTACATTCCAGGTTGTTTACGTTCCTAATAAGAACCTGCATATGGGTGGAGTGGAGAAAGGATCACATTACACTTCTTCCAGAGTGATAAGCCACAGTGATAATGACATGCTGATTGCACAGCCTTCTGGAATCTGGAATTCACAGCTATGATCTGCCAAATCTCTCTCAATGCACTCTGATACCTATACACAGTCCCAGGTCTTATCTATTCAGAAAATGTGTCTATTTTTTTTTTTTTTTAATGGTCTTCTGAAAATTAATAACCAGATAATTTTGTCATGAAATTAAGCAGAGCCTGCTGTCCTTGCCAAGGTTGTGAAACTAATTACAGTCATTTCGTTAAGGCAAACTGGCCACTGTGCTGTTATGCTGCCATGTCTTACCTCCAGAGCAAGATAAGCATAGAGTTTACTGTGATGTCTTTCAGGTGCCATTCTCCCAGTACCTAAAGAAAAAAAAAAAAAAAAAAAAAAAAAATGTATGTGTGTATATATATATATATATACACACACACACACACACACACACACACACACACACACACACACACACACACACACACACACACATACACATTAGAGAAAAGAATATTACCAAGTTAAAACACTAGGTGGAGACTTTTACCACAATTGTTTAACTTCAGTTATTTTGCGAACAATTCTGACATTACCTACATTTTCATCACTCTTCCCTGCTGCAGTGCTTGAATGCTAATAATATATCTAAAGAAATCTATTTTTTTTTTTATCACATTGTTGTAAACACACACTGATACACGAAAAGAAAAAACAAAACAAAAAACAAAAACACCTAACTGTTTGGAACCACCAGGTGGCTATCTTTGCCACTTTGTAATTTGCTCTATATAAGAGCATCTGCCAAATGCCATAATTGGAATTGTATATATATATATATATATATATATATATATATATATATATATATATATATATATACAGGGAATATTCAGGATACACTCATACCCAATGCAGTAATCTGTAAATTATGAATCTATTCATTAATGTGCACATGTGCATGCACACAAAATTAGGAGCAATTAAGAGTAGCCTGTACACTTACTAGTATGCTGAGTGAAAGACAGAACAATGGGCAAAGAATCTGTGAAACACCAACACTACCTTCTGTGCAAATGCATTGCCCAATTCTATTAAAACATGCAAAATTGTTCAATAGGTCACTTACTATTCATATCTATCTATCTATCTATCTATCTATCTATCTATCTATCTATCTATATATATATATATATATATATATATATAATTATTATTATTTTTTTTTTTATTCCCACCCTGTGTCTACTTGAGTATCATCCAGATTCTCTCCTCTTGGTTTCCCAAAACAAGCTAATAGGTACAAATTTGCACAGGGTATGTTCGACTTTTTGCAGCATTACAATTTCCCTTCAGTGGAACTACAGGCCATAGAAAATTCTCTTCCAGCATAACAATGTCTCTGTGCACAACATGCGGCCCATATAGACATGGTGTTGCAAGGTTGGATTTTTTTGTCAGAGACTGCACAGAACCCTGACCTCAACCCCACTAAACATCTTTGGGATGGACTGAAACACTGACTGCACCGCTGGACTCCTAGCAGAACATCAAAGCCCTACAGCCATGCTAGGAAATCTAGTGAATATCCAATGCAAAAAAGTGAAGGAACAGCAAAGATGGTAAAAAACCTTATTAAGTAAATGTTTTTAAAAAATGGTATAATGTGTTTGATAATCTGGTGTCCATATACTGTACTCTATGTGTTCTAACAAACATCTAAACTGCAGGTTTTCAACCTTGGTTCAGAAGTGCACCTGTTCTGCACATTTTAATGTACTCATATGTACACATAATCAATCATGTGGCAGAAACACAATGCATAAACTCATGCAGATGCAGGTCAAAAGAAAAATGACTGTGGAGTGGATGTCGGTACCATATGGGCTGCTATAAGCCTGGGGATCCATGAAATTACGGAGAAACAATGGAGCTATGAGGATGAATTTGGACTGTACTCAATGTCAACAGTTTGCTACATTGACTCAGGATTACAGTTTGCATTTGATCACAATCACTGCACATCTCAACATCATTCAGCTGTAATAAATTGACATTCGGTGCTACCCAGATTGTGTTTTGTTCCTCTCAAGGTTTCTTCCTTATGCCTTCTCAGGGAGTTTTTCTTTGCCACAGTCGCAACCGGCTTACTCATTGTAGACAAACTTACACTTATAAAAAACAATCTTATTAATTCTTTATTACCACATTATCTGTGTAAAGCTGTTTTGAGAGAATGTCCATTGTTAAAATGCACCATACAAATAAAAATGTTTGGAATTGGACTATTCCCAATCTGCAGATGTCCTAAGAATTTTACACACAACACTCAAGAAATAAAACAAGAAGAAAATAGATTGATTTGAACTGCAATTAAAGATACAGTAACTTAAATAACTGCTCTTTACATCTATGGTGAGAAGAAAAGCATCTCAGCATGCATAAAATATGCTTTACTCCTGCCAGAATAAGAAAACAAATATATGATGCTATCATGGGCAAAGACTCACCCCTTTTCCAGTCCTCTGAGACCGTACCACAATAAAAGACACTGAGATCGCACATTTTCTTCATTCTGATGTGTATAATGTGAACATTAACTGACGCTCTTGTTTGCATGTTTGCATGATTTCATACGCTGCGGTGCTGCCACATGATTGGTTAATTAGAAAACTATAAATTAGCAGGTGTTCCTAATAAAAGGACAGTAAGTTTATGCACAAAGACTAGGTTTTAAATATCATACACACCTTTTATTACCTGACAGATTGTGTTTAAAAAAAAAAAACTTACCTTAAACAGACTTTAGTGCCGCAACAACATTTTAGAGGATGATCTGAAATGCCGTGACCGCATTTGTCAAAAGTTTGTACCAACCATCACGTTTGTCTTAGGCAATGCATACTGCGCATGCGCATATTATGCGACCCTAACGCTGTCAATTCCGATTCACTTTGCGGATTCGAATCTTTTGAAACCTCTCGTTCAGGGACTTTAGATTCGTTTGCTTCTCAACTCATTCAGCACTCAGGTGTGTTTTCAGTAGACATCGATCCACAGCGTGTGCGTCAAGTTTTCCACCTGCTTTCGTACTTGTCAGGGTAACACAATCTGTAAAAGGAGACGCTTCAGAAAAAAATCTATGGAGTAGATGACAAAATGCAAATGATGCCTGTAGTTTGTAACCAGCCAATTAATGTGACCATTAATTAGATTTGTTTTTAGCGAACAAAAATGTTTTTGGGATGGATGAAAATGTCACGTTGCTCTATATAAAAACAGGGATACAACCGGATTCTCTAATTGCGGCATTTTATACAAAGCGGCCTCCCTCAGGATCTCATTAATAAACTATTTTAGGAACCCTAGGAGATGGTTGATGGTGCAGTTTTACACCCTATTCTACATGATCCCTATTCCTCCAGGAAAATATTTCGAATCCCCTGCGAGGATAGTTTATTACCTGGGTGCTTCCTGATGGGACTTCATTACTGGGCCCAGTGAGGTGTAAAGGACCCCTCCTGCTTAGGCCCCTTGTTGGGTTGCTACCCGCCTGCATGGGTTCAGTGGGCTTACATTGGAATGTTTACTCATTGGGATCATTCTTAAGCACTCACTGAGACCCTGTGAAAATACTGCATTAGTTCCAGCCACATTTGGAGATCTGGTTGCAGAACTGAGTGTAGAACCATATTATAAGCCACTGACCTGATTCCTTGTCAGATGCAAAGCAGTAGAAGTTCTAATTCCTGACCCCAAAACTCAAGGATGTGATACAGGGACTGTGCTACTGAGGCACAGCTTTCTCACGCCAGTTCCCATAAAAAAAAGACCAAAGAAGCCCAAATGTGCATGTTATTTTGGTAAGTATTTCAAAACACACAGAGTATGGAAAATAGCTATATGTTACCATTTTGTCAAAAATGTACACAAAAGGGAACATCAGTGTATTGTGGGAACAGTATTTAAAAGAAATCATTTTCCAGCCTTTAAAACTTTGTCATGACACTCAATTTGAACATTTTTATTTACATGAGGTGACAGCTAAATGATTTTCACAATAATGAGAGCATGGCATATTCTAAACACTGTCAAATGCCACCATTATCAGCATCAGCAGCAGTTAATAGAGAGAAAAAGCTGGAAAAAGTAACCGTGTAAAGATTTAATGAAAGTATAAGTCTCCATGAATATAATTAAATTATGGATTAATGGATTTAATGTATTCCTGCTTCATGCTCTGCATTCCAAATATTGGTCTAATTTGAGTTTCTAGAATTTATCAGTATGTCTTTTCTTTTTTCTTTTTTTTATAAAAATGTATCAAATAGTTGATGCTTCAGCCTAATGATGGTTTGCTTTTCTTTTAGTGACTACAACTTTTCTTCTTTAGACTTAATTTTAAGAGTTTTCAGCAACAGAATCCAAATGCAAATTCCACACCTAAAATCAACTATAGACACACACCTCTCCATGGAATAGCCAAGCAGCCAGTTGTCCAATTATTTTTGATCCCTTAAAAAGGCATCATATACAAGGTGCTGTCAATTTTATCTGCTGATTGTTAGATTGTGAGTCCATCACTAGAACAGACTTTCGCCAAAACTGATCCACTATGCTGCATAAAGATATCAAAATGTTGTAAAATAAGAATTAATAATCACTTGCATATATTTATTACATTAAATATGTTTTAGAGTAATATAGCAAAGGATAATTTTAATCCATTAGGATTGGGTGGGTAGAGCAGGAGCCTGTTATCTAATATATACAAGGGCAATAAAGTCATGACAGTGAGATGAAATGCCAAACTAAAAGAGACATTATGTGCATACATTTGATGTGCTTATTTTGTATGTATACTGGAAGTATATTAAATGTGTTTCTTATTTTTTTTTGTAACCTTTGCATATACAAAATGGCAAGCTATTATTTTCATTTTAACTTTGGGGGATAATTTTGGAAAGAAATGTGTTTATTATTAAATATGTCAATCGATTAAAATATTTAATCGCAATTAGTTGCATAATTGTCATGAGTTAACTAACGATTATCACACATTTTTATCTGTTCTAAATGTACCTAAAATTAACACTTTTAATGTTTTTAATACTGTAATCAACATGGGCATGGACAAATATGGATGCTTTAAACAAATGTAAATGTATTATTAGTAAAACCAAACTCAACATAGAGCATGAAGACTAAATATTCTTATAAATAATTTAAATTATTTAAAAACAAATGTTTGGTGAAGTTAATTTTATATATATATATATATATATATATATATATATATATATATATATATATATATATATATATATATATATATATACAGTTGTGCTCAAAATTATTTACAATAGTATCAATACTTTTGATTTTTTTTTTATTTATAAAAACTACTTTGGCAATACTTCCATTGTATTCAATATATATTAGTTGCTATGCACAAACCCACACGTGTTAGCTAAACTTCATTTATATACCAATAGAGATGGCCAGAGATTCTCTTTGAGCCTTTTTTAAATTAATCATACCCTTTTCCCAATCTAAAAAAAAATTCATTTTTTTGTGAAAGTGCACTTGGTTTCACACTCCAATTCAGGTCTAATCAATTATGGTCAAGTAATGTTAATTGGTAAAACCTGCACTGTAAAGTATAATTAAGGGGCAAAGCTTTACTTATTTTTAATCACTGTCACCATGGCCAAGAAGAAAGAACTCCGTCATGACCTTTGTAAGTGTGTTGTCAATGCCCATAGTGGATGCAAAGGCTGCAAGTCCATTTAGAAAGAACTGGAATCAAGTCAAGAGTCAAGAAGCTTTTATTGTCATTTCAACCATATAAAGCTGATGCATTGAGGTGGTCTCCATGGACATCGACCAAGAAAGACACCACTTCTTACCCAGAGACACCGGGATGTGCGCCTGGCCTTTGCGAGGGTCACCTAGATAAAGATCCGAACTTCTGGTCATACATCCTCTGGTCAGATGTACCTATACTGGAGCTCTTTGGATATATGGATGTTGCATATGTTTGGCGTAAGAAAGGAGAATCCTTCAATCCTGAGATTACCATTGCAATGGTCAAGCACTGCGGTGGTCACGTCATGCTATTGGGATGCTTCTCTGTCAGTGGTACAGGTAACCTTGTTAAGAAAGATGGTATCATGAAAAAAGAGGACTATCTCAAGATTCTTGATGAGACCTGGTGGCTTCAGCACACAAGCTCAACCTCCCTGAGAATTGAACCTACCAGCAGGATAATGACCCGAAGCATAAGGCGCAAGTGGTCAAACAATGGTTCAGGGACAAAAACATATATGTTCTGGAGTGGCCAAATCAGAGCCCTGACCTGAACCAAATTGAGAATTTGTGGAGAGAGTTGAAGATCCAGGTCAATGTTAGGAAGCCTTCCAATCTTCAACAATTGGAGGCTTTTGCGAAGGAAGAGTGGGAAAACATTTCACAGCAGACCTGTAGAAATCTTGTACAAACCTACAAGAAGCGTTTGCGGGCCGTCATTAAAAACAAAGGCAAATATTGATTATTGAAACATTGTAATATCAAGGGTATGAATAATTCTGAAGATGGTGATTTTGAAAATATTTGTCAATGAAATGTCATATTTCTTGCAATATCGACGTTATTCTCTTGTTGTTTGTCACATGAAATATATGAAAGTATTATAAAACTCATTATTGACCGAAGACAACTGAAAAACACGATAAAAAATACCATGGGTATGAATACTTTTGAGCACAACTATATATATATATGTCTGTGTGTATGTCTGTGTGTATGTGTGTGTGTGTCACATTAGCTGATCTCTGAGGCTTGTTTCTTCAACCCGTTAACGGCAATTGAACCCGTTAGTGCGCATGCGCATCAGTACAGTAGCCGTTCCGCCAAATAAATGATTGCTTTGGGCAGTGCGAGCGCAAATTACATGCGAGCATTGGAAGCGAGCTGATGCTCAGTTAATTAAAAAAAATGTTATAATAAGACGTCTGGGTTTTCTTCATCCTTGGATCTAATGGCAGCTTCAGTCTCCTGGAATTGTCGGCTGGTGTTCGTGGTCCGCTGATAAAAAAAAAAAGAAGAAAAAAAAAACGCTACAAGTGAGCCGAACTGTCTTCTTGGCACGGAAAGGCAAAGAAATAACCATGTCTGCGAGAGAAAGAGCAAAGGGAAAGACGACTAAGGACAGCCTTTCTTTGCTGCCATGCTTCTATTTTGTTGAGGTAGGTCAGACATGAGTGCTTTATCGCGAGACGCTATTAAATGCCTTCAACTACGTGATGCTGATGCATTCAAGCGTTCAAATCCGCAAATGAATCCTGCACGTGTATCTGTCTAATGCATTTCAACTAGGAAATGTAGTCTATTCGTCACCAGTGGTTTATTGTCAATTGCACAAATCAGGTTGTTTTTTTAATCATTTTCTGTGAATCCAGAGGCTCCCTGAAGAGTTCAGTGCTTTAAAAGTAGGTTTTCCATAAATCGCTGTTCACCTTGTGTTTATACTTTCCGAACAGGTTACATTCACTGATTAAATAATAGCATGTGATGTCATATATAGATAAGATAGATACAAATGTAAATGATGACATAAAATAAAATAATAATAAAGGAAAATATCCTGAAGTGCTTTTCCTGTTTCTTGTACACCTCATGTTTGATTCATCCATGTGTACTGTTCATATTTATTTTATAGCAGCTTAGCAGAAAGCAGGTCAGGGTTTTTTTTAACACACACACACACACACACACACACACACACACACACACACACACACACACACACACATATTTTCTCAACATGCATGCTGAGAGGAAAAATAGAGAGCATAAAAGTTGTATTTGTAATGTCAGGATGTGGTGACGAGACCAAATGATGATCTATATGTGTAATAGTGTGTTCTTCACAGATATATTTATTAGTACACACCTCTGGCCTAGTGAGAAACTTGAGCATATCTGGGTCAAACACAGGTTGAGGTGCCCTGATCCTTCCTTCCTTCCGTCCTTCCTTCCGTCCTTCCTTCCGTCCTTCCTTCCTTCCTTCCTTCCTTCCTTCCTTCCTTCCTTCCTTCCTATCTATCTATCTATCTATCTATCTATCTATCTATCTATCTATCTATCTATCTATCTATCTATCTATCTATGGATATGGCATAAGTCCATTGTATAAGATTGTTTCACCTATTTGTAGTCACCTATAATATATATTTTGACTTTTATTAACAAAATAAAAACTAATCTAGGGACAGGCTTAGCTACAGTAATAATAACATTATTAAAGCAAAAATGTAATTATGTTGCAGTATATAAAATAAAGAGAGATTATAGTCATTCTTTACTAAGAGAAAAAGACAGATTTTTAAGGGCACTTTTTATGTATTCATACACACCAGTGAAGAAGAAGCCAGTGATGCAATAATTGTAGAAATATACAACAATTTGCATATCCCTTATTGTCTTCTTGAGTCTGTTAAGATTTTGCAAATAATTGTACTCAACTGCTTAAATCCGTCTGATGATCTTAATCTAATGTACAGGTGTATAGATTTGTGAATCAAGTGTGTGTGTGTGTGTGTGTGTGTGTGTGTGTGTGTGTGTGTGTGTGTGTGTGCATTCTTCTCAGATAAAGAGTGTACTAATACTGTAGGTCCTCTCACCTACTAAGTACACAAAATGAATATTTGAACAATGTTGGAAATGGGACTATTTAAGTGCTTGCTGTGAAATCCCCAGTGCCCGAGTTTTTATAAATAAGCAACCAGCCTCTATTCATATATATTCATTATTTAAATGACTTTCGCCTGCCCCTGCAAGTTTTTTGTCGACCGTTTGATGAGCGATACACTTGAATAAGCTTTGAAATCTTAAAAGGTAATTTCCAGGTATGAGAGGAATTGTAATCTGTCTCTCTAGATTGGGTTTTGTGTTGCTAAAATTGCATCCAGGCTTAACCCTTTAAGTGCTTTTCCTGAAAGTGCGACAAGTTCCAACACGGGATGAGTTATCACTTCTTCCATCACGTTACGAGGCCTGGTCGGGTGTACGGTATTTCTCCTGTTTCATTAATAAGGTGTCAGTTGGAGTGCAGTAGAAAGAGAAGCTGCTTGATATGCACCGTGCTACAATGAGCAGCTGCCTCAGCTTGCTAATTCTGCAAGATTTTTACTGTAGTCAAGGTTGTTCCACTGACATATATTTATATTTCTCAATCTATGCTAAGAAAAAAAACAAAATGATATAGTGTGAGAAGTCCTCAACATTGCAACATGGTTATAATGCATCATAATGAGTATTAACATTTCGTTTTGTCGAGTTTTTTTTAATAACTATTTCACACACAATCACTTTTAGGATTTGTTTGTTTGTTTGAATAATCAAATGCACAGGTGAAGAGCATACAATAGTTTCATGTTTTGGATTGTGTGATTGTTTGGCACTGTAATTGAGGCTGGTTCATTTCAGCTGAGCATCTGTAAGCACTCCCAAACTCATCCTTCTGTACTGCTCACACTAAAAGCTCCTGTGCTTTCTCGCTACAAGGTTTTCTGAATTTGGAACACGGCTGTGAGAAGATGCCAGTGGCCAAATTTAGACCATGCGCCACAGAGAGGACTATGTTTCACCTTAGAACCCTGATTTACTTTGTCTTGCTTATTGATTTGGCAGTGCTGCTGAATAATTGATGGCGATTAATCAGATGGTGTTGTGGAATCTTATACAAAAGTATGGCTCAGAAAGTTTCGGTTACAATGTTTATACACATTTATTCGAATATTTTATTATTTCTTCACAGCTTACAGTGGATAGAAAGTCTACACACCCCTGTTTAAATTGCATGTTTTAGAGGTGTTAAAAATGTTAGTTAAATCATGCCAGAACCAGAAACCACAAATAGAAATGTTTTAGGAAAGGATAAAGAATAAATTCTAGCACCCAGGTTGCAGTAGTGCACTATTTTTTATAGTTAAGAATGTGGCAGTGCTCAGAATCAACCAATCACATTCACACGCATACACCTTCCATCCGGTGAATAACTAATTAACCCTACATAATATACAGCTGTACATCTCAGGATGCCCCGCTAACACTGATCAGAAGACCAGGAGAAAACATATGTCTGGTCTATAGGTTAGGTTGCCAAGATGGACAGTATTTTAACCATGGGAAATAATTTGTTGTGGTTTAATGAGACCAACGTTAAACTTATTGTTCAAAAATACCCACACATGGCTTTTATTAGGGTGGAGGAAATCAAGTAAACCATCACATGCCAGTCAATAAATCCTAACCTAAAGGCTTTTGATGAAACTATATATATATATATATATATATATATATATATATATATATATATATATATATATATGCAATATCCAATACAGTGTATTGATGAAAAGTCGTAGGCTTTGAATACTCACAAAAATGTAACCCAACAAATCTGAATCTGATCCTTTGCCTTCCTTTGCCACAATTTCTCACCATATTATTTTGTTCCTTTCCTCCAGCTTCCAATCCTGGTGTCATCTGTAGCCAGTTTGTACTTTCTTGAGTGGACTGACATTTTTAAACCAGTGCACTGGGGCTTCAGCTGCTTTGACCGCAGTTTGAGTTTACCATACATCGAGCCAACGCATGAAATTATCCCTTTCCTCATGCTCTTCATCCTCACCATCGGCGCACCTGCTGTCACGGTCAGTGTCATATAAGCACATACACACAAGTAGTTATTCATTCTTTTGTGAGGTCTTTTTATTCATTTATGTGCAACCTAAGTGTGTTCTATATCACCTACTTTTACCTTAACTGTAACCTAAATTTATACATTCTGTATTGTAGGTTACACCAACATGTTTTGGGTTGACTAGACATAGTTGGTTGAATATCATGCGTGTTAGATATTCCTACATACATATTAGACCTTGGAATTATAAGGTTATAAAATCTGTTATGAACATTGTTCAAACTTGTTATACATCACAATAAATACATGTGAGACACACTATACCAAATATTTCTTAAACGTTTGTAAATGTAATTACATTATATATGCTTTTCCATTATTAAAGGTCAGCTCTATTACTTATTTTCTTAAATATTTCTTGTTGCAGTGTATGTAATGATCTATTGTTAGAGGTCGGATTGTGGCAAGAGGTCACAGCAGGATAGCTTTTTCTTTTTGTTGAAGCATATTGAAAATCTTAATTGAAATTCGAAACCTTTCATTAAATTAGTTTGTAATGATCATATAGCTGCAACACTGTGCAAACTGTACAGGCGTTTCTAATAAAGTGCACTTTGTGGTTGCTAGCGATGTTTAACAGCATTGCTTTTAGTCTGAAGAAATGAACTTGATCATTTTACAGGTAGGTCATTTACCTTGTAAGCCATTTGGGTTGAGTGCATTTTAGATGTCAGTTATGTCCAAATTTGTAATTATTACTATAATCTAGCCATTTTCAGTGAAGTTTACATATCTTTTCTAATGACGCACATTTTAAAGCAAACATTTATTAGCACTTTGAGAGTGCAATTAACCCCATCTAGGGACATCTGGGACTGTGTAAATTTTTTCTTTATATTATTAATGGCAGAAGAAGTGCAAATAAAGTGCCTGGTCTCAGATCACATTGGGTATGTGAGCTGTGGTACACTGGGTTATTATATTGAATTTATAGCAGTGAGAGTTGCAGGTCACTTACAGCAAGACACAATGATTATTTCATGCTCGGATTCCTATTGACTTCTTGAAGCTTATTAAATACAAATGACAAGATGGCTAAACAGGTTTGAAGTATAAACTCAAATACACTGTGATTAATTTGTTGGTAATATGAGTACCTCACCAATGAACATAACGAAAGGCAGTTTCTATAACTGAGATTACAACAGGCTGCCAAGTTTGTATTGTGTTTCCCAGTATTGTGTCTATTTGTAGTTTTCATGCTGAATGTACACTAATTGAACAAAATGATTTGAAAACCTTATCATCACATCAATATATAATTATTATTTCACATCTGTGGGAATCAGGATGAACATTTGATGGTTTTGTGTGTAGTCCCCTTCATGGTCTCTGTATTTTTCATTCTCATTGTTCTAACTATGGATTGTTTGACTTTCACCCCTGCCTTGTTGAAGTTGTTAGTGAGGTCACTGACTGTTGTTTTGGAGCTTTGTTACACCTCTCATGAATGGATTCAGATTTAAAATAGTTGTACTATGCTTGTGTTAAAGCTTTAAAATAGCTTGCTTCTCTACCACAGACAGCTCTCTAGTCTTCATGATAGTTTATCCGTTTAATAAAATTTTTTTGTCTAACAAACTAATTCTGTCTTCACATGCAAAACCCTCATGGAGATTCAGAGCCATTACTAGTTTTAATAATCAGTCCAACAGGGCACACCCTGAACATCATAAAACACTTGTCAGTCACATGTTCCAATATATTTAATTAATTGAGAAATGGGTGGAGTCAAACAACGGATGTCATGTTCAAAGTTGTTCAGCACATCTAGGAGTTTATTATCAGAAAATAAACAAGAATTCTGAAATTCTCTTCTTTTTATCTGTTGATTTCAAACATGTTCCCTTCCCAATAGCTGCAGAGGTAACTGTATATGCAGAATAAATACTATACTATAAATACTGACCTTGGTTTTATAAATAACAGTGGATAATAAGCTTTCTACTCTCCCTTTTGTCCAGCTCATTTGTGTCTAAAGTCTGTTTACCTGACAGATTTAGCACAAGGGGCGGAAGTAACTGCAGGCTCTTGGGACTCCTGTGGTTTTGCCAATTGTCACTGTGTAGAGAAGGGACTGTGTGTGTGTGTGTGTGTGTGTGTGTGTGTGTGTGTGTGTGTGTGTGTGTGTGTGTGTGTGTGTGTGTGTGTGTGTGTGTGTGTGAGTGAGAGAGAGAGAGAGAGAGAGAGAGAGAGAGAGAGAGAGATATTGAAGGGTCAGAGTCAGTCACGTGGAGGGATATGTGGTGTGATCTGCATGCTATCTGAGTTTAGATTTAGCTTGCTGTGTGGCACTTCATTGCGCCAACAGTCTGTTTATATCCATAACAGCTCATCTGCCATCACAGAATGTAGAGCACTGCTGACATCACAAGTCCTGCCGGGATTTAAACTCCTCACCTAGTAAATAAAGTGGTCTAGTCTTTATGGACAAGGAAGCTGCAATGTCTACATGGTGTATAAGACATTCAACATGCAAATTACCAGACTGTAATTCATGTTCCTGCCAGTTTAAAGCTTTTTGAATATAAATTATATCCAAGACTATAGCCAAAATCAATAATTGACCTGGTGTGTACTTGATTCCCAGACTCCATGATGTCAATGGAGTTTAGATTGAAAGACAGGGACAGGTTCAGGGCCATAGGTGAAAAGATTATTCTCAGATACACAGCAGCAGGTCTATGGTGAGAGGACATTAAAACACAAATGTGCAGAAATAAAATGTTGCACTCAATTTAATTGCAGAATATTAGTCTTCACTGAAAAACATTTTGTCTACAGATAATGATTGGAGAAGGCATTTTGTTCTGCTGGTTGTCCAAAACCCATAGTGGCCCTGGACCCGAGGCCAACATCAATGCAGCCGGCTGCAATTTCAACTCTTATATACGCCGCGCCATCAGGTTTGTGGGTAAGTTGCACTAAATGTGACTTATTTACATTTATGTCATTTGGCAGGTGACCTTATCCAGAGTGACTTTTATTTCTCATTTATACAACTGAGCAGCTATGGGGTTAAGGGCCTTGCTCAGGGGCCCAGGAGTGGTAGCTTGGAGTGACTGGAACTGAAACTCCCAACATTTTGATCCAAAGGTCAATGCGTTAAAGCTACCACCTCCTTCTACCACCACCCACTAGTGCGATTAATTTACCACCTCCCACTGCTCAATTATATGATTCTAGTGCAATTGATTATAAAAAAAGCAAACAGTTCATAATAAATTAACTGCTTGTACTTGGAGTGTGTCTAATCATTCACTTTGTGTTCTTTACAGGGGTTCATGTGTTTGGTCTCTGTGCCACTGCACTCATAACTGACATCATCCAGCTGTCAACAGGTTACCCAGCACCGTACTTCCTTACTGTTTGCAAACCCAACTACACATACCTGAACTCCTCCTGTGATGAAAACTCTTTTATTTTGGAAGACATCTGCTCTGGTACTGACACTGCCACCATTAATGCGGGCAGGTAGGACTGGCATAAATGTTCAAACCAAAAGAATTACACAATCTGCTGTTGTGGAATTGCTTTATTTTTTATATAAGGCAAGGTTCGTAGTGCATCATAAGGACAGGCAAAGTTTCTAAAAACAAGCAGAAATCTGAATTAAAGTATGACAAACAATTCAAAAAAATTTTAAATCAGGAAGGGGCAAACCACTGTGTGTGTGTGTGTGTGTGTGTGTGTGTGTGTGTGTATATATATATATATATATATATATATATATATATATATATATATATATATATATATATATATATATACAGTGAGTAAAATAAGTATTTGAACACCCTGCTATTTTGCAAGTTCTCCAACTTAGAAATCATGGAGGGGTCTGAAATTGTCATCGTAGGTGCATGTCCACTGTGAGAGACATAATCTAAAAAAAAAAAAAAATCCAGAAATCACAATATATGATTTTTAAACTATTTATTTGTATAATACAGCTGCAAATAAGTATTTCAACACCTGTCTATCAGCTAGAATTCTGACCCCCAAAGACCTGTTAGTCTGCCTTTAAAATGTCCACCTCCACTACATTTATTATCCTAAATTAGATGCACCTGTTTGAGGTCGTTAGCTGCATAAAGACACCTGTCCACCCCATACAATCAGTAAGAATCCAACTACTAACATGGCCAAGACCAAAGAGCTGTCCAAAGACACTAGAGACAAAATTGTACACCTCCACAAGGCTGGAAAGGGCTACGGGGAAATTGCCAAGCAGCTTGGTGAAAAAAGGTCCACTGTTGAAGCAATCATTAGAAAATGGAAGAAGCTAAACATGACTGTCAATCGCCCTCGGACTGGTCAATGACCTGAAAAGAGCTGGGACCACCGTTTCCAAGGTTACTGTTGGTAATACACTAAGACGTCATGGTTTGAAATCATGCATGGCACGGAAGGTTCCCCTGCTTAAACCAGCACATGTCAAGGCATGTCTTAAGTTTGCCAATGACCATTTGGATAATCCAGAGGAGACATGGGAGAAAGTCATGTGGTCAGATGAGACCAAAATAGAACTTTTGGGTCATAATTCCACTAAACGTGTTTGGAGGAAGAAGAATGATGAGTACCATTCCAAGAACACCATCCCTACTGTGAAGCATGGGGGTGGTAGCATCATGCTTTGGGGGTGTTTTTCTGCACATGGGACAGGGGGACTGCACTGTATTAACGAGAGGATGACCGGGGCCATGTATTGCGAGATTTTGGGGAACAACCTCCTTCCCTCAGTTAGAGCATTGAAGATAGGTCGAGATTGGGTCTTCCAACATGACAGTGACCCGAAGCACACAGCCAGGATTACCAAGGAGTGGCTCTGTAAGAAGCATATCAAGGTTCTGGCGTGGCCTAGCCAGTCTCCAGACCTACACCCAATAGAGAATCTTTAGAGCGAGCTCAATCTTCGTGTTTCTCAGCGACAGGCCAGAAACCTGACTGATCTAGAGAAGATCTGTGTAGAGGAGTGGGCCAAAATCCCTCCTGCAGTGTGTGCAAACCTGGTGAAAAACTACAGGAAATGTTTGACCTCTGTAATTGCAAACAAAGGCTACTGTACCAAATATTAACATTGACTTTCTCAGGTGTTCAAATACTTATTTGCAGCTGTATCATACAAATAAATATTTACAAAATCATACATTGTGATTTCTGGATTTTTTTATTTTAGATTATGTCTCTCACAGTGGACATGCATGTACGAGGACAATTTCAGACCCTTCCATGATTTCTAAGTGGGAGAACTTGCAAAATAGCAGGGTGTTCAGATACTTATTTTCCTCACTATATATATATATATATATATATATATATATATATATATATATATATATATATATATATATATATATATATATAATAATAATATATATATATATATATATATATATATATATATATTACACCTTCCCGTGGGCTCACCACCTGCAGGAGGGACCGTAAGGGACGGTGCTGTGAGGATTGGGCACCAGTCGAAGGCAGGGGCCTGCTTAGACTGCTGCCCCCGCGACCCGAATTACGGATAAGCGGGAGAAAATGAATGAATAAATGAATGAATATATATATATACTGTATGTACAAACCCGATTCCGAAAACGTTGGGACACTGAACAAATTGTGAATAAAAACAGAATGCAATGATGTGGAAGTTTCAAATGTCAATATTTTATACAGAATACAACATATATGACATATCAAATGTTTACACTGAGAAAATGTATAATTTTAAGGGAAAAATAAGTTAATTTAGAATTTCATGGCATCAACACAAGTTGGGACAAGGCCATGTTTACCACTGTGTGGCATCACCTCTTCTTTTTATGACAGTCTGCAAACGTCTGGGGACTGAGGAGACAAGTTGCTCAAGTTTAGGAATAGGAATGTTGTCCCATTCTTGTCTAATACAGGCTTCTAGTTGCTCAACTGTCTTAGGTCTTCTTTGTCGCATCTTTTTCTTTATAATGTGCCAAAAGTTTTCTATGGGTGAAAGATCTGCAGGCTGGCCATTTCAGTACCTGGATCCTTCTTCTACGCAGCCATGATGTTGTAATTGATGCAGAATGTGGTCTGGCATTGTCATGTTGGAAAATGCAAGGTCTTCCCTGAAAGAGACGACGTCATGATTGGAGCATATGTTGTTCTAGAACTTGGATATATCTTTCAGCATTGATGGTGCCTTTCCAGATGTGTAAGCTGCCCATGCCACACGCACTCATGCAACCCCATACCATCAGAGATGCAGGCTTCTAAACTGAGTACTGATAACAACTTGGGTTTTCCTCTTTAGTCCGGATGACATGGCGTCCCAGTTTTCCAAAAATACTTTACATTTTGATTTGTCTGACCACAGAACAGTTTTCCACTTTGCCACAGTCCATTTTAAATAAGCCAGAGAAAATGCCTGCGCCGTTGCCGGCTAACACTCTATAGGTCAAAAAAGAAGCCATATCTAAACATGATCCATGGCTTCTTTTTTGACCTATAGAGTGTTAGCCGGCAACGGCGAATGGCATGGTGGATTGTGTTCACCGACAAAGTTTTCTGGAAGTATTCCTGAGCCCATGTTGTGATTTCCATTACAGTAGCATTCCTGTATGTGATGCAGTGCCGTCTAAGGGCCGAAGATCACGGGCATCCAGTATTGTTTTCCGGCCTTGACCCTTAACCTTGCAATTTTTCTCTGAGAAACTCCTTTCTGATATTGCTCCACTATTTTTCAGCATTGGGGGAATTGGTGATCCTTTGCCCATCTTGACTTCTGAGAGACACTGCCACTCTGGAAGGCTCTTTTTATACCCAATCATGTTACCAATTGACCTAATAAGCTGCAAATTGGTCCTCCTGTTGTTCCTTATATGTACATTTAACTTTCCCAGCCTCTTATTGCTACCTGTCCCAACTTTCTTGGAATGTGTAGCTCTCCTGAAAGCTCCAAAAATAGTGGAGCAACATGACATTTCAAAATGTCTCACTTTCAACATTTTATATTTTTTTATATCTATATTCTATTGTGAATAAAATATAAGTTTTTAAGATTTGTAAATTATACAATGTATAGTGTACAGTGTCCCAACTTTTTGAGCACAAGGCTGAAAACTTTCCAGTCGCTCTTCTGTACACTGCTTTGCAATCTGCCTTCGCCGTCAGGAATGTAACTATCGTTCGTGTATATAAGGTTGAGGGTGTGGGCTGCACACCGGTAATGTGGAGGGAGAACATACCTTTCTCTGTCATCTCGTAAAACATCGTGCAATTCTGTAAATATGAGCTCGTCCTCGTCTACATCATTACCTGCTTCATCATCAGCTTGAACGCTTTTACAAAGTTCTCGCTATTATCAGTGACCGTGGCAGTTTATCTTCCCACAAAGAGCAAATGAGCTGTGAGTTTGCTCTCTGTCTTTGCTGCGATGGCATCGTACATGTGTCTCCCACAGAAAACTTATATTCTGAGCAGTCCATAGATCTGCAGTGGTGGAAAGTCGGCAAAAGTTTTCTATATTTCTGTCTAAATTTCCATATATGCAACATTTGCATAATGTTGCATATGTTCAACATTATACACACACACACACACACACACACACACACACACACACACACACACACACACACACATCTGTAGTGCTGTGCTTTGCATGCAGATGTTTATTATTTTAAGTGGTATTTTTTGCAGTTGACAAGAGCTTTTCACCAACACATAATCTACACTTAAGCATTATTCCTTTCTCGTTTTCTTCGACTATTTCAAAAGAATAAGAATACTTCCATCACAGTAATGTAATGCTCTGGTTTGCCATCTCTGCTTCTGAATGTGTGTGTATGTGTGTGTATGTGTGTGTGTGTGTGTGTGTGTGTGTGTGTGTGTGTGTGTGTGTGTGTGTATATATATATATATATATATATATATATATATATATATATATATATATATATAATGAGTGCATTTAAGTTAAACATTTAAGTTTGAATTTAAATTTATTTTATCTTGTGCTATAAATAAATATTTTCATAATTTGTAATTGATTTATTCTATTCCAAGGATTTTCATTTCGGTGCATCACTAATATATATATATATATATATTTCCGAAACCGAAAACCGAAAAAAAGGAAAACAAGGCTGAAAACCGAAAGCAATTATGCCAATATGTGTGTGTGTGTGTGTGTGTGTGTGTGTGTGTGTGTGTGTGTGTGTGTGTGTGTGTGTGTGTGTGTGAGTGTGTGTGTGTGTGTGTGTGTGTTGTAATGGATCTCATATAACTATCTAAAGAAATACACTATTTACACGTCCTACACTGGAAAACGAAATGAAATCAAAAAACAATGTTAGTATGATTATCTTAAGGATGGCACATTTATTTATGATTGGGTGCCAAAGGAAGAGAAATCTGCCCTGCTCTGTGGGTGGGATGTGGACCTGTCCTGTCAGTCACAGTGATACAGTACTAGCTAATTGTGGCTGTCAGGGAAAATAGCACTTTCCTCTGTGTATGTTAAGATGCCCTGCCCAGTGTGTCAGCATAAGCAATGGTTAAAAAAGGTAGCTAACTTCATGTGGTCATGTTTAAGACATGACCCAAGTAAGTAGCTGCTGTGCAATGGGAACTAGTTATTATGTTGGAATATGCAGATGATCAGATTAAGGAGATTTACCTTTCCTTAGCAAACAGTTTAATTAACTGTATTCTGCACCTTAAAGCTTAATTTTATTGCTGCTCTAGTCAACCTGATAATAAGGCGGGTTCTATTTCAAATAGAAACCCACACTTTAGTAACTGTCATTCTGATGTCAGCAGTCATGGCTTTACACTTGCAATTTAGCAACAGACATAGCTCAATGATGCATGTTGTTTTTCAAAGCCAGATTGGCACTTAGATGGCTATTAATTAATTATTATTATTATTATTATTATTATTTTTATTTTATTTTTTTATTATTTAGCTTAATGAATCTACTTTCAATGTGCTGAAAGTCTGTGCAGAATGCAAGCAATAAGTATTCCCTGCAGTGAAAAGGGTGAATCTTCATTTTCATACATTAATAATCTTCAGTCTGATTTGGGTTCTCCTCATTTTCCAGAAAATCGTTCCCCTCCCAGCATGCAACCTTGGCATCCTTTGCAGCTGTCTACATCTCTGTAAGTAGCTTGTCACACCCATGCACTGTATAATTACTGCTCAAGTTAAACTCATTATCTTACAAAAGCGTTAAAGTCTACTGCACAAGGCACACCGTTTTGATGAGTTTGTGGATTATCTGTTCATTCAGCCTTATTGCTGAGTAAACCTCTAACATGAAATATTAATGTGTATGTCACTTAGAAGCTACAATGCATTTCAAACAAAAAAAAAAGTGAACTTTTAAAAATGTGAAGGGGACTGAAAGCATTTACTTGTCACTATAGCTGCATAAGTGCTTTAGTGTTTGGGGAGGTGTGTGTGTGTGTGTGTGTGTGTGTGTGTGTGTGTGTGTGTGTGTGTGTGTGTGTGTGTGTGTGTGTGTGTGTGTGTGTGTGTGTGTGTGTGCAAAATAAAGCTACATATCTTGTAGGGTTTACTTATTTTTTACGGGTGCAAATAAATTTTGTAATATTAATACTATTTCACATAATTATAGTTAGTCATTGTTTGTGGAGATGATTAGCTGGCTAGCTAGCCTTAGTAATGCAATTGAACACAAATCTCTTTTAAAGCAAAAGTAAAATGTTTATGTAGAAAAATAGGGCACACTTTAATATTTTTTTATTAGAACTGCATTCTAAGATGCAGTTACTTTTTCACTACTGACAATTATTTAATAGTGCAGTAAGCATAGATCAATATGGCAGTTAAGTGGCTTTATATTGCTCTGTATTAAATGAACTCATCATCCACCTAGGACTTCTCTGCTGTGTACATCTAAGCACAATTAACTTATCTTAGTGTGACATTCATGGTAATAATAAGCTCAGTATATGAAAAAGTGATTTTTTTTTTTTTTTAATGAGTGCATTTGTTTCTGTTTAGATGTATTTGAACAGCACTCTGACAGACTCATCTAAGCTTCTGAAGCCCCTCTTGGTCTTCTCCTTTATCATTAGTGCCATCATATGTGGTCTAACACGAATTATCCAGCACAAGAACCATGCCATTGATGTCTACCTGGGATTTCTCCTTGGGGGAGGCATTGCTATTTATTTAGTGAGTTATATATTTTTTTTTCTATGATCAGAATAATTCGATCAAAACCTTAAAAACACGCTTTGTGCTTTACATGATGTTACGTATAGCATTAGAATTTTTTGTGATGGGATGTGTCATTTTAATGTTCAACTTTCTGATCATGGTAGGGTTTGCATGCTGTTGGAAATTTCCAACCCAGTGAGGAGCAGCCAAAGAGCGAACCCCAGGTTCAGGATACTGTTACGTCCCTGGGTGAGCTGGGTCAGCACGTTGGACATCATTTGCCTGCTAAAAGCCGCAGCAGTAGTGATGGCCTTTCTTCTTCCCACTCAGATGGTCTTCTTCACCGTAATCTTCAGACCCGCCATACTAGATCCCTTACCAACTTGAAGAGGTCCAGTGCAGATGTTGAAGTTCCACAACCCCATAGCCCTGCAGATAAGGAGAGCATGGTGACCTTTAGTAACACTCTGCCACGGATTCACCCACCAACAATAGATGATGGCACAAGGCTCAATGGAACAGTCCATTTGACCTTGGACTCTAGTCGTTCTAAGCAGTTGTTATCGCAGTGGAAGAGTAAGAATGAGAATCGAAAGCATTTCATGCAGGCTGTGGAGGCAGCCCTGGGCCAGTGTTCTGTCAGCAGCATGGAGACTCGCTGTAGCTCAGAACCCTCCACCATAGGCATTAATGGGGAACAACAAGGTCCAGCAGGCTCATGTCTCAAACTGGCCACTGGTAGTAGCACTTTACCCAGCAACCCTTGTGGTATTGCTGGAGGTACAAGAATGTCTGTTCAATCCAGGCCAGGCTCTTCCCAACTGGTTCACATTCCAGAGGAGACTCAGGAAGGCATGAGCACTTCACCTAGAGGTATTGCCCAGGACAAATGGCTAAAAAGCATGGAAAAGAATGTCAATGGACAACCACGTGTTGTCCCAGTGATTGGGATGTCCAAGCAGCATGGCCTGTTGCTCACAGGCTCCAGCAGTTCTGAGAGCAGTAGTTACACCAGCTCCACTGCGCCTTTGCACCGTAATAAGATCCTGAGTGAGGAGCCTGGTTCAGGGGCTACCACTCAGGGATCCATCGTCAGGGTGGAGGCACACCCAGAGAATGGACGGCCCTTGGTTCATGCCCACTCAACTGACAGCACCACCTTCTGGACCTGGAAGTCTCAGAACAGCTTGAGACAGTCTTTTGAGCTCAATGATCTCAACCGAGACTCAGAGAATTGTGATTCTCTTAAGGATGGCTACGGCTCCACAGACAGAACGAGGAGCAACTCTGGTGCTCCGATACATGTCACAGTGCCAACAATTCCCGCTGTCTCCTCTATTTCCACTCTAACTAACTCAGTTGGAGAGCCACATCCTCATCAAACCGTCTCAACCATCCGAGTCACCCCTATTGAGAGCACTGAGACTGGACCAGAAAGTTGCGACTCGACATTGCGAAGGAAAAGCAATATGATCCTAATCCCTGAAAGAGGGAACAGCCCAGATAACACCAGGACCATTTTTTACAAGGGCACTTCCACCACCACAGCATTTAAAGAGTAGACAACATTTAATGCCTTGTTACTGTTTATGTGTCGACATGAGGTCCATATATGAGGTGTTCATTATGTATTTTCCACACATGTACAGTTTGCTGGTGTGTTTTGCACTCTGGATGACACCATTTCTTACACTGCATGAAATCACTGGTTTATAAAGTTGTCACAGTGACACAAAAGCACAAACTTAAGAACTCTTTCTATGCTGTTGGCTGTTGTCCTAATGAAGAAGTACAGTATATTGTAGCATTTAACCTAATTCTTTTATTCTATACACTGTGAAGTTGACCTAGTGCCAAGTCTTAACTAAAAAACTGTATAAATGTTAATCAATCATTTTTTTTAGTTAGTACCCCAGCCCAAAATATTTCTCTAAAACGGGTGCTGTCCTATTTAGGTATTCGGGGGGGACTCAAAAATAGTTTTTTGCGAAAAAGCATTTAATGACCATAAGTGCTTTGAATATTTTCTGTATTTTGTTGTATAGTCCTTTAGTCAGGGCTGGTGCATGCTATTCTGATGCTTTAGGCAAAACTGAATGTAGCTGTACCTTCAACCAGTTTGTTGTTTCGATTTTTTAACACATAGACGACTAGTGATTACTGTCTTATTAGCCATTTAATGTGCTTACAGAGTGACAAAGTAAAACGACACACTTTGTGATGAAATAGATGAATGATTGTACTGTTTTAATCAGCCAATGCTTAAGTGCCACTCTAGGAAATTGCCCAGTTCACCAGTATGTATGCACCGGCCCTGCTTAAAATACCATGCACTATATTCTCCTACTTGCAATACTGTTTTCAACATGGACTTACTTAATTTGTGTTCCTTGCTCTCAACAGTATATTTGCTTCACTTTGCTATACACAGTGATTAAATTAATACTCCTGGTCTTACTAAGGTAACAACTTTTGTTCAGTAGCAAATCAAGGTGCAAAATAGATCACTGTCTTCCTTTAATGTGTGTAAAAGTACCAGGTGCTCGTGAACACACTCTGCTGCTACTGTAAGATCACTCACAGCCCAGACCTCTAGCTATGCTGTTCTTAACTCGTTTTTGCACTTGAGTGGACAAAGTAAGGCAGATATTACTGTAGCCAATGCCGTAGATATTTCTTTCGTCTAATGTTTATCCTTAAACAACGTGGTCCATTTCTGGAACAATATTCATCTAAGCAGGCCCTTTATCCATGTAAGGTATGTTTATATTTAGCCAGAATAAACATGTGGTTACTTTAAAAACAAATATTTTTAGATGTATTTATCAAATGTCATGCCATATCCAAAAACTATTTAAAAAAATATATAGAATTAAATGTTTATTTTAATAGACATGAAGATGAATACTATTCTTTAAACTGATTTTGCTGTAACTTTTTTATAATATAAAACCATGTAAATGTGCCAAAGGGTATTTTAAAGGGAGCGTTCAGTGTTTTGCTATAGTACTTCTACAACAGCCTGTATTTTTGTAATCCACATACAGTGTGGCACAGCTAGAGCATCTGCATGTTGATGATTTGATAACAAATATTGTATAGTTCTTTTTGTAAAGGATTAACACAGAAAGTGTAATTGTTTATTCTGAATATGAAATGTTGGTGGAAAAATCTTTCTAAATGTGTTATTATGTTTGTTAGAGTAGTGACCTCAACACTACAGAGGAACGACAACATTGTGTGCCCATATAATTCAAGGATTGCATCAAGCATGTTTGTGAGATGACTGAGAGGCACTACCCTAAAACACTGTGTTTGTGTTTTAATCAGGAAAGTGCTGATAGATTAGCAGTGTATGGGAACAAGTCCAGCAGCACTCATTACACTGGCACCAGGATCTTTTTGGGAGATACCATTTTTCTCTTTATCAGTTGTGCCAGATCCACATAAGAAACAGGATAATAAATTGTAGCAGTTTAAATAAATGTTTGTTATTTAGTCCGCATTGAAGTTTTTGTTTTTTTTTATTTGGTGTGTCTTTGATTAACCCCTTGTTGTTTTTTCAAAGGTTTAAAAGAAATGCTGAAGTGCAATCTGATGACAGCCCTTCCAGTTGCTAATTTAGGTTTTTGTTTGACCCGCTGTTGTATATTTACCTTCTAGGGGCCGAGCTAGGTCAGGAACCTGACCTAATATATATAAAAATAAATCATATCAAATCTTCTATCAACTAGAAAAATCATAACTGCATTGCTTCAGAATACATAAAAAATATACATAGCAGTTAGAACAGTTATTTACTATTATGGTGGCAATGCTGTTTGATAATGCTTTACTTTATTGCTTAGGTCTCTTTTAATTATTAAAAGATAATGCATTCTCTATGCCCCCTATGCCAGCTTGGATGTCTCAAGGTTATCTATAGTCTAAGCTGAAAATGACATTAACCCTCAAGTCCCAGGACCATGTCAGGTGCAGTGCTGGACCCAGGTTATTCTTTTTGTTGCAGGCCCCAAGCTTGTGTTTCCTCTGGTCATGCATATAAACTATAACAACAAATCTAATACTGCTACTTTTGGAGGGTTTTTTTAGGCCTTTTATCCTTAGATTTTATATGAAAAATGATATAGACACTTGCACATTTTGGCTAATTGTGTCTAATTACAATGAACATAAGCTTTAAAGCAGAAAATAAATGTACAATATAACCACTATAGCATATTACCATTTCTCAACTCTGTATATCAGGGTTCACACCTCAAATGTGTTGATCTTAAAGGAATTGCTTTTTAGAAATGCTAAACAGTACAGTGTTCTACAGAGTAAAGCAGTAAATCCTTGAAGAAGTAAGTGAAGGACATGTTTAATTTGTTAACTTTATTAGAGATCACTTTACCACATTAATGGAATGTCAAAAGCATGTGTGTGCACATGTACAAAAAAAGTGTATTCAGGTTTTATACGCAGCCTCTGGATAGTTAGGAACAGTTAACGATTACTAACAAAATTCGGTATTAGCTTAATGTATTAGACTGGGATTTACCCAAACCATCGACACTTAGAGGTACGGTATCAGTATCAGAGATATACTGTATATTAGTAAATACTGAACTGTGCTACTAGTAAATTACTGTACCACAAGCATGGCTGATTTATTTCACCTTCTTAAATGTAAAATCACAAACTCTGCAGTCCAGTGCATCCACTAAATGACCTTTAAAGCCATAAACAAGTACATCAGTACATTGCCCACATAGAGACAAATTGTGTGTTTGTCATGTCCTGCTGGCTATAGAGTGGGTTTCCAGAGCAGCTTCATAGCAGATGTCATCAGAGAAAGGTTAAAGCTTCATTTTATTTTTAAATAGGGTTGTAGAACTTACTGGAGGACATAAAAAATCAGTTCCATGGTTACAATCTTTTTTATGTCTTTACACTCTGGTAGACACAAAGTCATTACAGCTGAATCAGTTAAGGGCAATTTCACCACAGGGTTTCTAAAATGGCTTAGAATGTTTTCAAATTTGTGTTTTCTTGGTTCAAGTCAAAACTTCATCAGTGAAATTCAGAATTGAACAAATTCATGAATACATTTATGTTCTCTTTGTTCCTGTGCTGTTTTCTGTGTCAGATTCATGTTACTTATTTATTTAGTTATTGTTTTTAATAAGCAGGAATGGTACAACTACTTACATACTTTCCACAGGAAAAAAAACAAACAATTAACAATACTAATTGTTGACTACTGTGATAAACAGTCTGACCACCATCACCTTACTATTTAACCTGTCTAAAATCAACAACAGGAAAATGGAAAGATAATTAAATAAACAAATAAATAAATATATGTAATTGTAAGAAAAGCCAGTGTTTAATTAGGAATTGTAGGTATTGTTTGTATTAATTTATCTGAAAAATTCAGGATAAAGTAGTTGCTATGACCTCATGTGAGGTTGCCTTTTTTATTTTTGCACTCTAATATTTTGAAATAATATAATTTTAACAATAATAAAAACTATAATAATAAGCAGTGTTCTCTCTGGAAATACAGGTGGAATATGCAACTAATGTTGTTAAAATTATAAGTGAAATAACTTAAAAGTGGTTGGTTTTTTTTTTCAAAACTTTCGTCCCTAGATATTATATGAAATGCCATCTTTACACTTTTCTCAATGGCTATTTTAAATTAATTACAATGTATGAAAGCTGTTAAACAGAAATTATATGCTTTTAAAATGTAAAAAAAAAAAAAAAAAAAAAGCTAACTAGTGCTGCCAACTTTACATTTAGCTACCAACCACAAACAATGGAATCAGTCTATATGAGTTATGTAGTCTTGTATTTAGTGGATGTGAACTCATATAGCAACAGTATAGTCATGCTGCAAGGACAGCTTTCTCAGTGTGCACATGAATAAACTCTGAAAAATGTCTAAATCCTGAAAAAAAAAGGCAAGAGAAATTACCATTGAAGATCTAATTAAGAAAGAATCAAAAGGTTGAGGCAAAACATCAGGTACCAAAACTCAAAGTGACACCATTGTTTCATACAAGGTTCGGCTTTATTTTCCACAAAAATATTTGATCACAGAGCCACAGCACATTATCTTTGTCATGGTTCACTGTTATATTGCATTGCTAACATGGTAATATGCTTCGAAGGCATTGGAGGTCTCCTTATTGGTGTGTGTTATAGACACCATGTTTAGATGAGTACAGGAGCAGTCAGGCCGGAAATGTACACAACATAAATTCAGAAGAATCTATTATTTTTATGAAAGCTAAAAGCACTGTAACTCTGGATGAGAACGTAAGCTGAATGCATTTATTTATTACACATTTGATTCGCCATTTTACGAACCTTTTGTCCTAAATACAATACCAAAGATTCTTGTTTGGTGGCTGTATATGCAACTGAATAAATATGACTGCAGAATTCACATAGCTTAATTGTGAAAGGTGCATTCTTTTATTACATAATGCAATCTCATAATCCACTTTTAATTGCTGCTTCAATTGCCGTAAATTAAATTAGCTTTTAAAGAAAATTGTGTTACCATGGCAACAGAGGAAATCCACATGGCTGGGATGCGCAGTCTCAGAGAAGTAATTTCATGTTCTTTAACCCTCTTGCCGTCTTAACTCCTGTGTTATTAGACGAAAACTCTGGGGAACCATGAATTGATAGAACTTTCCTCTCTGTATTAAGCATGTAGTGAAACTGAATATTCTTCATGTGGGTTTCATTTGCTCTGTAATATCCAATACTATAGTTTGCTTTAGCACCTGATGCAGGTATTACACAACTGCATGGTCTGCCTAATGAAAAAAAATTAAAACAGGAAACAGTATGGGCTGGTATACAATGACCCCAATACAGCTGTCATTTTTACTGAAGACACATTTTCTTCATGAGTTTGTTTTCTCTCAGACCTCTTGATCAGCTTTGATAAAGTGCTGCTTGTAGGAGATTTTAATATTCATGTAGATGATGAAAACGATGCCCTAGGATTATCATTTGTCGATTTACTAAACTCTTTTGGAGTTAAACAAAACGTCACCAGACCAACCCACCGTTTTAACCACACACTAGACTTAATAATATCCCACGGAGCAGACGTCACTGATATAGATATTTTACCCCAGAGTGATGACATCACAGACCATTATCTCCTACTGTACACACTACCGGTAGATCAGATTAACCGTGTTTCACCACGGTATCGACTTGGTAGGACTATTATTCCAACCACTAAGGACAGATTCATAAATAACCTGCCTGATTTATCTCAGTTTCACATTAAACCCATAACTGCTGATCATCTTGATGAGATGGCGAACAACATAGACCTTATCCTCACTAGCACTTTAGACACTGTTGCCCCCATCCGGTTAAAAAAGGTTTGAGAACAAGCACCTGCACCTTGGTATAATAGTCATACGCATGCCCTAAAGAGAACAGCACGTAATCTGGAGAGAAAATGGAGGAAAACTAAATTGGAGGTATTTAGAATTGCGTATAAAGACAGTATGCTTAGCTACAGACAGGCGCTAAAAGCTGCTAGAGCTAAACACCTGAGCAAACTCATAGAAAATAACAAAAACAATCCCAGGTTCCTTTTCAGTACAGTCGCTAAATTAACAACAAATCAGGGATCTGAAAAATGTGTTCCATCACAGTTTAGTAGTGAAGACTTTATGAATTTCTTCACTGAAAAAATAGATAACATTCGAAAAACAATTGTGGCAGTTCAACCTCTGACAGCATCTCCCGACACAATCGTACTTACAACCCCACAACTACACTGTTTTACATGTATAGGACAGGAAGAGCTGTATGATGCTATTATGAAAGCTAAATCAACAACATGTCAGTTAGATCCAATTCCCACTAAACTACTGAAGGAAGTGTTATATACAGCTGGTGAGCCTCTTTTAAATATTATTAACTCCTCACTATCGTTAGGTCATGTCCCTAAATCCCTCAAGCTAGCAGTTATTAAGCCCCTCATTAAAAAACCTAATCTGGATCCAAGCACGCTATCGAATTACAGACCAATTTCAAATCTCCCATTTATGTCTAAGATTTTAGAAAAGATTGTCGCTGCCCAGCTATGTAACCACTTGCAGGAGAACAATATCTTTGAAAAGTTTCAGTCAGGTTTTAGGCCCCATCATAGCACAGAAACTGCTCTAGTTAAAATCACTAACGACCTGTTTTTAGCTTCAGACCAAGGCTACATCTCCCTATTAGTTTTACTAGATCTTAGTGCTGCATTCGACACTATAGATCATGATCTTCTCCTCGATCGCTTACAGAATTACATCGGTATTCAGGGACAGGCATTAAGCTGGTTTAAATCCTACCTGTCCAATCGTTACCATTTCGTAGATTTAAATGGAGAGCTATCCAGGATAATGCTAGTAAATTATGGCGTGCCACAAGGGTCAGTTTTGGGACCCCTGCTTTTTACAATATACATGCTTCCATTAGGAAATATTATTAGAAGGCATGGAATTAGCTTCCATTGTTATGCTGATGATACCCAGCTATAGATTTCATCCAAACCAGGCGATACAGCTCAATTAGCTCGCATAACTGAGTGTGTTGAAGAAATAAGAGATTGGATGACCCATAACTTTCTGCTATTAAATTCTGATAAAACGGAGATTTTGCTCATCGGCCCAAAAAATAGTACACAGAAGCTCCAGCATCTCAGCCTGCATTTAGACGGTTGTTCTGTAACTACTAGTTCAACGGTAAAAGACCTGGGAGTTATTTTAGACAGCAACTTATCTTTCAAAAATCACATCAATCAAGTTACAAAAACAGCCTTCTTTCACCTTAGAAATATTTCTAAGCTAAGAAATATGTTATCTATATCTGATGCAGAGAAGCTCGTCCATGCGTTTATGACCTCTAGAATAGACTACTGTAATGCATTACTAGGTGGATGTCCTGCATCATTAATAAACAAGCTTCAGTTAGTTCAGAATGCAGCAGCAAGAGTTCTTACTAGGTCAAGAAAATACGATCATATAACCCCAATCTTATCGTCCCTACATTGGCTTCCTATTAAGTTTCGAATAGACTACAAACTACTGCTACTCACTTATAAAGCACTAAATGGTTTGGCTCCCATGTATCTATCCAGTCTCTTAACACGCTACAATCCGTCACGCTCCCTGAGATCTCAAAACTCTGGGCTTCTAGTAGTTCCTAGAATAGCAAAGTCCACTAAAGGCGGTAGAGCATTTTCACATTTAGCTCCTAAACTCTGGAATAGTCTTCCTGACAGTGTTCGGGGTTCAGATACACTCTCCCAGTTTAAGTGCAGATTAAAAACATATCTTTTTAGCAAAGCCTACACATAACACACATCACACACATCACATCATAACCTTGTGCTCCAGAACATCTGATCACATGCACATTATCAACTTGTGCTGTTAATATCATGAACAGCAGCTACGCTAATTCCTCTCCACTGCTTCTCTTTCTCTCCCCATCCCGAGGCATCCTGAGGTTTGGCCAGCTCCAGTCACGTCCCACCTCGTGAAGATTATGGACCTATGGATGATCATGGAGAAGTAGATGCCGAGTGTTTAAAGGCCCTGGCATGGAGAAGCTGATGCTGGATCTATGATGATCACAAATTGTTCTGTATTGTTGAAAGATTTATGACCAAACTTTTGATGTCACCCATATGAGGATGGGTTCCCCTTTGAGTCTGGTTCCTCTCAAGGTTTCTTCCTCATATCATCTAAGGGAGTTTTTCCTTGCCACTGTCGCCACGGCTTGCTCATCAGGGACAAACGCACACCATTCACCTTCACTGTTGTTTTCTGTAAAGCTGCTTTGAGACAATGTCTGTTGTGAAAAGCGCTATACAAATAAACTTGACTTGACTTGACATTAAACTATTTGTAGAATATAATCTGTTCAAAAATAACAACTTTTAATTCAATCTTTTTTCACTCATGAGGAAAGATTCTATTTTAAAAGTCTTTGCCGAAGGCTACATGACTGGCCTCTGATTTGACTTAGCCGCACTGGCTTCTTTTTTTGTTGTGGCTTGCAGTGTTGGCCCAGTGGAGCAGTCCACATGGAAATATACTGTAACTGCTCCCAGCATCAGGAGGAGAAGAAGAAAAAGAAGAAGAAGAAGAAGAAGAAGAAGAAGAAGAAGAAGAAGAAGAAGAAAGATGTTGATAGTGAAATTAGCTCATTCATTACTGATAAAATGTGTTCTCTAAGGACAAGAGAACCTCAAGTATAACTTGTTATCAGTATCACCATGAAACATCTATTTTTATCTTATAGTAATGCCTTAATTTTGTTGACAAGCAAAACCAGTTGCTATTGCTGCAGTCACACTTGATAACTTCAGTGCACATTGGACCAAGACATCAGTTTTAATTGCAAAAATTTCAATTTCAATTTCAATAAACCTTCTTTCTTATTGAAGATAATAATGAGTATACAGTAATGCCGCGCTTTACCACGGTTTGAGTCTCGTGCCCCGGTTTATCGCGGAATTGCATTTGCCACATAACTCATTTGTTTGGCTGATTTTTCCAGGTCTTCTGCAGATAGCACTAAAGCCCAAAGAACTTATAGGGAATTGTTTTAATGGCGTTTTATGTTGAAATAATGAAATTTATCAATAAAAATACAATTATTACTTATAAAATGAAGTAAAATGTTAATACTGTACAGTGAGTACATGTATATTCCTACCAATTTACACACAATTCATCTCGCTATATTCTTATTCAAATGTTTTCTCTGTGTGTTTAAAGTGTGTGGGAGGATGATTTATGGCTTAAACAATAAAAATAAAAATAAAAAGCATTTTTGGGGTGGCATCCGTTTATCGCGGGTGGTTTTAGATCGCAACAACCACGATAAACGGGGGATTACTGTATTATAACTCATATGATTAAATTCAAGGATTACATTATTCATTTTCTTACAGTACAAAACCCTCTTATTGAAACGACTATCCATAAATGAACAAATGCAGCCACAACAAGCTGTATTAACTGTGTTAGCTGTAAACACAGCAGGAGAATCAATAAGCTGTTCACTCACAATCCTCCAATATGAAATGGCCTCAGTGCACCCTAGTGGTATAATATACACATGATATAAGAAAATCTACAATTAGGAAGGAGCTTGTCATTTGTTTAAGTGATTAATTTGGGCTTTAATGACTTACAAAAAACAACAACATTTTATTATTTTACAGTAACATGAACAGGCAGTTTAGAGAAGGTTACAGGAGGAATGTTGGTTGTACAGGTGTCTATTACAGGAGCTGTTCCTAACACCTTTGAATATTTTATGAATGGTTCCTGCTATGGCACTAGTGCATGCTTTTTTTTTTTTTTTTTACTGTTAATGAAATGCAGACTGTGTACACTGCAGCAGTCCTCACAGACACAAATCATTATTCACATAACATAAAAGTAGGTCACCAAACAGATGCCCATGTAGTTGCTTATGAAGCCGTTGCCTGTCCTTGAGGTGTTAATAGTCTGCATGATGAGCTGGATTCACTTGATTCACCCCATAAGGCAATAAGAACAATGTTTTCAATCGTTTTGGCTTCATATTTGATAGATTGCATGCTCCTTAGAGGTTTCTGTGAGGAGAATACTTTCCTAAGGCTGGCAAGTTCAGTTACCTTCAGTTAGACCTCAAAGCATCATCAAGAGACTTTGGATGTAGTTTAAACACACACACACACACACACACACACACACACACACACACACACACACACACACACACACACACACACACACAACTAAATAATTAAGAAAAAGTACTGCAAATAATTAATCTGAAGTACTTTACCCTTTCATGACCTTACAGTAAAACTCAAGTACACTAGGGTGAATTCTGTATCTATTGGGGTTGGGGAGCTTCTGTTTGCCTGATGACCTGCCACAAGTGATTATATGAATTTAAAAACATTATGTGTCCCACAAAATGAGCTGAAAAAGGAGTCACATTAACGGAAACAGGGAAATTAGGCTTATCCATTTTACACAATTTAACAAATGGCCACAAATGAAAATAAGGTCAGTCCTTTGTGGATAATTACATTTTCCCATCTTTTAGTATGCTGTGGATACACATCGAGAGAGGCAGAGGTTGTTATTGCTGTAGGAGGCACACGACATTAAGAGCAAGCCTGTGTCTTTGATAGATCTTACATGATGCCACATATAATGTTTTATATAGACAAACAAGACCAAAATCCACTTGAGAATTGGATAGGTTAGCTCTTTGTCTGTTTCTGTCTCCCTTTATTTTGGCTTTCTGTGAAGTTAGTGTTAGCGAGCTTATGATGTCTGTAGTGGTAATAGTTTGAGGCGGAGATGAGTAGGTTTTTAATGCAGTTTGCTGAGAACTGAATTAACAATAATCTAATTGAATCAGCTGTGCATTTAGACAAAAAGTCACTACAAATAAATGAGTTACTCTGATCGATCACCTTTAAAATTACAAATGTATTTGTACGCATTGACAACCATATGTAGTACAACATGCAGTGAAATGCCTGCATCAATGACTGCATCATGGCATGATTTCATTTTTTTTAACTGGTCATTTATAAAGTTTAAGAATAAACTTTAAACAAAGAAGAAAAATAGGATAGTACAATGAAAATCTTTTGTCCTCATGGTAGTGGATAACAATACCAGAAGGCATAAAGGCTCACTAAATGGATTGATATGGTTGGAAATGGTATGAATCTTATGTAAATCATATGCAAAGGCCTTCACAGTCACCAGATTTTAGCCCAGGCTAACACATAAAAAAAAGAGTGAAGTGACATGTTAGACAGCACTCCTCACCACCATCAGCAAAACACCCAAGAAAACTCTTAAAGATGTGGATCATTTTCTAAGACACGCAAACATTTTGGCAAGGTGCACTAAAGCTGTTATAGCGCTTGTGGTAGGCCAAAACCATAACAATGCATTTTATGTGGCCCGTTCCTTTAATTTGCCTTTCAATCATAGATCAGTTACTATATCTCAGTATATATAGCTACAGTAAGTGCATGAATTGAGTGTGTATTTAGTTAAAAGTGCTCTTGAAACAAAATTGAACAAGATTACTGCAGGAGAAGCAGCAGGGTTACCATGTTTCACACAATCCCTGCTGTGGGTTCTTGTTTTGTTTTATGATTCATTACTGTGTTCACACACATGCACACAAAACGTTCAGTTACTATATTCTGACATCGTTTCACTTGGTGTCAGCTGCCTTCCGACACATACTTGGTGTGATTTGCTTTTCATTAAAATAGAATCTTATCAATAGTTTGGCTTCAGTGCCATCTTCTGGTAGTGGGGTTTCTGCATATACTCATATTAACTGCATTTTCACTTTAGGCATTACTCAATATTGCCATGTAGACAAATCATGAGAGATATATCACCAGATTAGTGCTAAATGACTGTTAATGAATTAATTATCAAAGGATCAAAGATGAAACCATTTTCCTGTTATGCATTAGACACAAGTTAAAACCCATAGATGCAGCATCAAAACTAAATAATGAATATAAGTGATTCCTAGAAGTTAATCAATATACTATCTGATTCATGCTGAAGGTAAGATTTTGACATTTGGATTTAACTGGTATTAATGAACACATTTGAAAAGTAGAGGGACATGGTGTTTTTATGAAGGATGTCTTACATGCATCACTGAATCCTGGCCAACACTGATATAAGCCTGGAACAATATAATATTACTCACATCTACCAGTGGCTTACCTCTATTCTATAGTCTCTTATTTCCATACTCTCATTAGTTCAGACAGCAATAGCTGCTGGGAATGCAATGATTCCTGGCCCATTGCAATCTACAAAATCTAAAAGGAACCATGCTCAGTTATTAAAGCTGGCTCTACAGAGGCTGTTACACAACACTAATTAGGAGAATAGCTTACATAAACCTAACAATCCAAGCAGTGGGACACTTCTGGTTTGTGCAACACTAAAATTACTTTGCTCCTTCTAGATTTTGATGTGCATCCTGTTGAGTGCCCCCTGGTGGCGTGTTAGAAAAGAGGACCAACCCCCCCCCCCCCCCCCCACACACACACACACACACACACACACACACACACACACACACACACACACACACCTCCTTTCTTTCTTACTGACAAGGAGATATCCAGCTACCATGGCAACTGAACCACAGGCTTTATCTTATAGTTAATGTTTGTCTCTATGCTGTGTTTCAGCATTGTAAGAGCTGTTAAAGTCATCCTATTATCCTATAATTGTGTGACAGCTATTAACATGCCCTCAATGTCATCCTCCATTGACGAGGAGGCTTTTAGAGAAGGGCACAGTCAACAAACTGTCTGCATTTGAGGGGATTCAGGCTTACACAAGTGTGTTTTCAGTATGCAGCATATTGTGCTAAGAGAGTTGCTTAGTGCTCAGCATAATAATTAAAGCACTGATTCTAAAATGTCTAGCATGTCATGAAGTATCCAGCTTTAGAAAATGGGCGTGATGGAAATTAAGGGTGCACACGAAAGTAGGTTGTGAAATATAGAAAAAATATAGGAAGTTTTACTGGTTTGCTAACATTCTAGTAAATGCTTTTAACAGCAAAGTAAGCAGGAGCTAGACATTTTAAAAGATATAAAATTTCTGCCTTCTTTCAGTGTTTATGCTAAAGTCATGATCCCAAGAGACAAGAACAGCCAAATGTTAGTGAAAGTGCTCTAAACTGACAGGTAACATGGTTCAAAAATAAGTAAACATACTTCATCTTTGCTCTTGTTGTTTAGAAGTTGCTGGTCAGTTATTTGTTTTTTTCCATTTAAAATCTTACATTCCACAGACACTAGGATTTTACCTCATAGCAAACATTTCTATTAATGGAATATTATTTATATAAATAAAGATATTTTAGGACAAATGGCAAGACAATAATGTATTTTTTGTGCAATCCCAATAAAATAAATAAATAAATTAAACCATTTTAAGGGAAAAATTAAGGTCATTTTGAATTTGATGGCTGCAACAGGTCTTGACAAAGTTGGGTCATGTTTAAAACTGTGTAGCATCACGTCTTCTGTCTGTATACATCTGTGAAATGAGAAGATGAGTGACTGAAGTTTGGGGAGAGGAATTTTGTCCTATTTGTGTTAAATACAGGATTCTAGCTGCTCAACAGTTCTGGGTGTCCTTTGTTGTATTTTTTCGTTTCATGATACACCAAATGTTGAAAGGTCTAGATTGCATGCAAGCCAGATTAGCACCCGGACTTCTCTCACCCGGACTATGAAGTCATGCTACTGTAATACATTCAGTATGCAGTTAGCATTGTCTTGCTCAAATATGCAAACCCTTTGCTGAAAAACACTTTTTCTGAATTGAAGCATTAGTTGCTCAAAAACCTGTATATATATACCCATCAGCATTGATTGAGCCTTTCCAAATGTACAAGCTGCCCATTTTACAGGCACAGGCATCAAAAAAACTTTTTGAACTGATTGCTGATAACAAGCCAGGGGGTTCCTCTCCTGTTTAGTCTGGAGGACATGGTGAACATGGCTTTCAAAAAAAAATAAAAATTTTGATTCGTCTGACCAGAGAACAGTTTTTCACTTTGCCTCAGTACATCTTAAGTGAGCTTTTGGTCCAGAGAGAATGGCGTCGTTTCCGGATAATGTTCACGCATGACTTCTTCTTTGCAAGATGGGGATTTAACCTGCATTTGTGGATGACATGGCAAACTGTTTACAGAGAATTATTTCTGCAGGTGTTAACAGACCCATGCAGTGACAGAACCATGACTGTTTTAATTGTAGTGGCGCCTGAGAGCCCAAATATCACAGGCATTCAATATTGATTTTCGCCCTTGTCCTGGTGCACAGAGATTTCTCAAGGTGTGGAGGAACATTCAGAAATTTTTCGCACAATTTGTAAACACAGTCTTCTTGTATTCTTTTCTTCTGAGAGACTCTGGCTCTCTAAGATACACCATATATACCCAATCATCTTACTGACCTGCTGTCAATTAACCTAATTTGCTGCAAAATGTTTCTGCAACTGTTTAATTTTAATAACTCTCAAAGACTTTTGTTGCCCAATCCCAACTTTTAAAAAGACTTGTTTCCCCCATCAACATCAAACATTTGATATGTTTTTGTATGCTCTATTGTGAATAAAATATGGGTTTATGAGACTTGCAAATCATTGCAATTTTTTTTATTAACATTTCAATCTATTTTGGAAATGGGGTTGTAGAAAGTTCAGTTTGTTTCACAAACTTTCAAACACCACCATAAGTGCGAATGTATGCTAGAGCTTCTGTGCATTTCTATTTCAAGTGAAAAAGGGCTCTTAAACTTTACACTTAAAATTGGTCTAAATCTGTCTGACACTTTGCTGCTTAGTCTTTCTCACATCCTGAGTTTTGCACATGTCTAACACCAAATAATTCATTATCACGTTTTCATTATGATCCCTCTTTTGCAACACCAAAGGAATATAAAAAATTGAACTGCCTGAGAGTATCTGTGATTTAGGTATTCAAGCAGTTATGCAAAGCTCAATGGGCATGACCTCAAGCACTGTATTCTAGAAGGTTGTTTACTTTCATGTGAATCCTGGCCTACTGGAGCTATTTTTGTCAGCTCGTGTGAACTTCAGTGTCCTTGAAGGTGGACTGCTGGGTAAAGTCTCAACCATGAACCCCTTGCAAAGGCATCTTCAAAAACAAGTGTCTGCCAATCAGATCTTTAGATTGAATCAAAACCGTAGCAGCTTGAATCAAAGACTCAGTGGAATATATAATAGAATCTTTTAGAGTCTCTTGAGCTTGTTAAAATAAAGAAATAGAAGAGCAATTGATTCAGCCATATCTGCAGAGATTCCTGCACTCTGTGTGACAGCCTGTGAGTGGGTAGCAGGGCTGACTGTTTCTCAGTAAGCTTGTAGCTAAGACCTGCTTCTGATGGCACATTTTGTCTGCATTTCCGTTCATTAGAGACTCAGCAGGACGTGTAGCAGGTTGGTGAGGACGGCACAGCCATCGGGAATGTCCCACACTGGCACTCTCTGGCTGCAAGCTGTTCCTGTTCAAAAATCACTGTGAGCGTTTGTGTATGTGCATGCATATATATATATATATATATATATATATATATATATATATATATATATATATATATATATATATATATATATATATATATATATATATATATATATATATGTGTGTGTGTGTGTGTGTGTGTGTGTGTGTGTGTGTGTGTGTGTGTGTGTGTGTGTGTGTGTGTATGTGTTTGTGCATCAGCCTCTTTGTGCATTCTGTCCCTCTGAGCTTATTCTGCCAGCTGCTCATGATAGTTCATAGTTATACTCTGTCATTCAACTAGTGTTGCATTTGACAGTCATCACTCATGTAGGTGATCCAAGACAGCCATTCTAGCCAGAGAGTAACAAATCAATATTCATTTTCATCCTCATTATCCCTTTTGTAGCAATCCAGTGTCCCACACCGTTTGCCTGAACAAGTCAATGGACTCTTCAGCTTTAAACAATACTGTAGAGAACGGCAAGAAACATAAGAGCTTTTATACAGCGAGAATACGGCTGTGTGCCGCATGCTCCTATCTTTAGCTAGTGAAGGACCAGAAAATGTGGTGAGGGTTCAGCCCGTTGCCATGGAGACTTTTGTACCTGCCTGCGGCTGCTGAATGATGGCATGAATGATGGAGATAGAGCGGGGGAGTACCCAGCTGAGAATATACTCTGAAACATTACAATCCACCTTAAAAGGCCATTAATTTGTTTAACATAGCTATATGAATATACTTATAATAAATTACTGTGAAACACTAGCCAGCTACAGAAGGCAGAAGTGCAATAAGAGTGGAGTGTTTAAGGAACCAGATTATATAACAATGCTGCATTCTGAACCCACTTTCTTCTTCTTTTTTTTTTTTTGGAGTCGCTCAGTGTGCTGTAATGAATCACCTGGGTAATAAGTAATTTCAAGCAAAGGGTGAGGCAATAATATTTTGATGAGTACTGTGCATTGGATTATGTTACACATCTGTCATTTTACACATCTAAAACACTCTTGGTGAATACAATGAGCTGCATAATAATTTTAATAACTGTTTGGAGCTATAGTGCCACTGTGGTTATGAAAAACTAAGCATAATGCAGAACTGATTCATCCTCAGTACAACTGTGTAGGCGAAGCTAATGAAACGGCTCCAAACCACTGTCCTTCGTGGTTAATTTTAGAAGAGGTTACTGAGATAATTGTGTGAGTGTTTATTGGATGATTGACAGTCGAAGAACAAGATGGGCATATTGGGAGGTATCAGTGTGTCTGTTTCTCTGTTGTTTGGCAGTATTATACTCGCATATGGTCTGGCAGCCCAGTTCTGACAGGCTCAGGAGGAGCTTGGTGAGTGGGAGAGAGAAAGGAGAGAGAAGAGAGGGGAGTGAGAGAGAATTAAGCAATAGAAGAGAGGAAAGTGGCTGTATGTAAGTAAGCGAGCGTGGGGGCAGTCTGCCAGAGACTGATAACCTCAGCTTAACTCTCAGCCTACATTACCTGCACATCTACACACTCATTAGTACACACGCATGCGCACACACTCAGCTATGATGGACTGTGTTCTGAGCAGAGCAAAGTGACTTCCCTCCAGTATATGCTCACCAAAGATCTAAAAGCAGCCACAAACTATTGGTAAGTCAATGCCTCTCTTTCCTTTTACTGATATCATCGTGTTTATTGTATATGCTTAATCTTATTGAACTGTCTGCCTATTAAACAATAGTACTATCTGATTAAGGCTAATATCTGACTTCACAGTGTTAGTTTAATTAAAAAGTATAATTACTGGAATGATGGCTTTGTTTAGCTCTGAGCCTGTTGTCTTTTATTCAGTAATCTTATAATTCCTCTAAGCTTGGTGTGTTTCCATGCTTGCCAACTGTCCCTGTTGGAGCTCTTTAATGCCTGGATAATAAGATTTAAAAGGGTGTGACTTTTGGTAACACATTGCTGTCATCTATAAAAATCTCAAGAGGGTTACAGAGACACAGTGACGGCAGCACTGTGTTTGGGGAGATTCCCCAAGTCATCCCTTTTTTTTTATTTTAGTGGCATACCAAACGAAACACAAAACAGCATGGTTCAGAAAGAAATGCTATGATTTACAATTATATATGACATCTGAACACTAAAAAAGTATTAGATCCACGTATGTATGTATGTATGTATGTATGTATGTATGTATGTATGTATGTATTTCTATCTATCTATCTATCTATCTATCTATCTATCTATCTATCTATCTATCTATCTATCTATCTATCTATCTATCTATCTATCTATCTATCTATCTATCTATCTATCTATCTATGTCTCTTTCTGCAATAACTACAAAAGCCAAACAGAAACAAATGGATCTAACTCTTTGCCATGAAAACAGATTGGCTGTTTTTTGTTCTAGAAGAATGTACATTTGCCTCATTTAGCAAACTGTAGACACAATCCCTGCTTGAGGATTAGGATTTATTCAGAACTGATTGTAAATATTAAGTGTTCAGTGTATGATCAGAAACTCATGCAAAGAGAGAATGTAAAATTTTTTAGAGCAACAACTGAACCTAATCTGCTCACACTACAGCACTGTGTTTCAAAGGATCATGTCTGCATGACTTGTAGCGTTTTATTTGTTCGTTTACATTTTAGTTTAAATAGCAGTGGCACCTGCTGACAGACCCGAGGAGCACACAGGATAATGGCTGTGTTCCATTGCTCAGCACAGCTGGACAGAAAAGCTATTTTCAGTTGCAGGTAGATCCACTGGCAGCTTAGGCCTTTGTGACATAACCTTCTGTAGCCTGTCCTGACTGTGTTTGTGTTATACTACACCACTACATATCTGCTTGGTTACTGTAATGAGGTAAAGGGAAAAGCCCATTAGGGAGACACTTATTTTGCCTCTCTATCAGAGAAAGAAAAAAATAGCAACCTTATTTCATGATTCAAAGGGGTCCAATAATTCAAAAGTTAATTAATTAAACTGCTAATAAACGTATAGAGTAAACACCTCTGAAATCAAATACATATAATTATATCTGCTACTGTCTTTTATGTATAATGTTGTTTTTTTTTGTTTTGTTTTTGGATCTTAAAGAAATTTGCAGAAACACATGCCATTTCTGCTGCCAAAACCCTATTGGTTTTTTGTTTCCTGTTTGTACTCAGTTGGCAGACAATTTAAGGGAGTACACCACTATACTATACTAATTATGACTTTTCAATGAAAACTTGTTTGTATTGACAAAACCTGATAGCTAAAAGAATAACTGATTATAAGTAACATAGTGTAGTGCTAAAAGGAAGTCACCAAAGCATGATTTGTGTTACTGGGAAGCTAATTTTAAACATGACATGAGAAAAGCTGCATCATAGCTTATCATAAGCTCGCAAAGGTAGGAATAAAGGTTATAAAATGTGATTAGGAAAAAATATATACTTTTAAATTTAATGGAAGAAAAGTTCAATCTAAGAAAAAACAATCATATAAGTTTTAAGAAAAACATATGCTAGACAATTTTTTGGTATCCCAAGTAATTCTTGTGCACAAATGAAACTGAAACATTTAAAAACATTTTGAGGACATGGCTTACAAAAGAAATTATTTTTTATTTTTTTTATTTAAGCAGTCATCCGCAACTTTATTTGGTTATTAGGTTTCATTAGGTTGAATAAGAGGTGACACAGAAGCCAAATTTTCTTAGTCATCAGCATGGGAAGATTAGAGATTCACACCAATGAAATGATACAAAGTAAAATTATTTTCAGGCAAAGGGACAAGAAAATAGCTATACCCCTAAAATGCCCACATTGACTGTTGGGGCATTAATTAAAAAGTATAAAATAACTAGAACTGTAATAAACCCATGTGCAAAAGGATGAGAATATATTTTTTTCACAGGCACAGTGAGGAAGATAGTTCGAGAGGCAGACATTTCTCCATGGATCATGCACTGAGATTTGCAAAAGATGGTAGCATTTGGGTCCCAGTGCTCCAAATATACAATTAGACAGAAGTTTCATGCCAGAACAAAATTTTTTTCTTTCATCCAGTCTCAACGATAAGTGTTTGGTATTCACAAGATGCTATTTGAACCAGGTCTTATGGTCCATGAGACTCAAGGTGGGTTTGGTGAAAAAGGAAGAATGAAAATAAACACTATTATAGAGGCAGAGAAGCTGTGTTTTCTCCAGGGGACCTGGTACATGCATCAGGATACACGGTAGCATGTTTAAGCACGACAAAGATCCAAAACAGATTGATGTTTAAATTAACATAAGAAATCCTTCATTGGCAACATTAAAATAAGAGCACACCAGAAAAGGATTTGATTTGATTGGATAGCACATTTAATCACATTCCTTTCTAATGTAGACATTGAAACCCACCATGCTACACAATGCATTATATTTGCACTTGCACAACAAACTCATAAATTAAAGATATATGCCAATGGGTTGTGTTGATTGCACTCTTATTTGTTTGACTTTTCACTTGGGAATTTGGGTTTTATGTCAAATTAAAGGACGAGGGATGAAAGATGTAAAATATATGGGAATATTATATACATAATGTTCTAAACAATGGTGGAGCACACCCAAAACTCTTTAACCATGGTATGCACAGGTTGGTGTATGGTCTTCTACACATAAAATGCATCAGTCAGATGTATGCTAAGCTTAGAGCCACAGAGCAGTGTGATCTCTATGCTGAGGAGTTGCATGCCACTCACCCACCAAATAAAATCGCACTCATGTACACATGAACATTGAACACCAACATAAGTGAAAACTTCACATGTTCAAATGTCTTACTTCACATAGCCTGTCTCTACAAATTTAGACCCAGGGGTTCAATAAATCACTGCTGTTACTGAGCACAAGTCTAAAACATTGTTCAAATGGACACTCAGCCAAGATCAATTTTGTTTTTAACTGCAGTGAGTGAAAGAGAGAGAGAGAGAGAGAGAGAGAGAGAGAGAGAGAGAGAGAGAGAGAGAGAAAGAGAGAGAGAGAGAGAGAGAGTAAATGAACCTTCCCCGTGGAAAATGCCCAGTAGCATGATTTAGATGGTTTATATGAATGTCATCACACAACAGAATATTGTTATGGGAACACTTCAATGCTTATCAGATTCCTTTTAAGAGTTCACAAATGTTTGGAAAAACTTGATTTATAAGCAACTAGGAATTTCTGCAGTATTAATGATGAATAGTTTTTGATACTGTAATCTTGTAAACCCTCTTGCACTTGTGTAAATCAGTGGCCTATTTATTTTCCCGTTCTATTACTGACTGGTATTCACATACATCACTGCGGAGGACTCATATGTAGGTATGTTTCATAAATGCACATTGTCATTGGAATGCCTTTTCCTCACACTGCAATCATCTATCTTGCTTGTCGATGTTTGAGTGACAGATGTGAGGCTTCACTTCAGCAGACTATAACTAGCATGAACAACATAGCCTGTCATTCTTCCTATCAAATCCATCACAGACTGGCTTTGAATACCGCAATGGCTGCATATTTATAGATCAAATGTGTACAGTGCATGTTTTGGAAATGTTACAAAAGATTAGCAAGGCTTAGGGTATATATTTGGAACAATAAATCCTATAGACAACTTAAAACAAACCCTGACCCCTGTCTTACGACCATAAGTTTTATGTACTGTATGATATTTGAAGCCATTGACATTGGCCACTAGTTTTACTGATACACTGACATGTATTTATCTTCTCCTGTTACTGCCATTAAATTTGTTGCCTTTTCATCACTTATTTATTTACACCCAGGAAACTGAGAGTGACTTTTACAGGTCTACAGATCATCATGCTGGAAAAATCAGACACATGATACATAAAAAAACGCATCTTAACCTAATCTATTAGCTTATTAGTTCAATAAATTATAGCACTATTACTACCAATCCAGTCCTCCCTTCGAGAGAACACTGTTATAGAAAATGCTTACTCCTTTTCACCTTTTGCTTCCAAACCCCAGTGGTTTTCCAGCCATACCCAAAAAAAATGTGTGCCCCACTTTATCAACCATCCACCCAGCCATTGTCTAAATTTGGCTTTTTTTCTCTTGCTTGCTGCCTGTACACTGTTCATTCTCTGGCTGTATGCATTGCTCAGACGAGATTCTTCTCACCTCTATGTTTTAGAGTCAGTATGGAGGAGGCTGACCTTTTGCGGGAAAGACTACAGGCCATCACAGTAAGTACAGTACTATTCTAGAAACGAGAAATTCACTATATTTTCATATTTAACTGTATATTTTAGCTTGCTTATTGGTTACAATATTTTCTTATAAACCATTAAAGCTAAATTTCTTACCTCCTCATCTATACTTCTGAAAATTATCATTTATTCAACACATCTTAATAAGGAAGCACTAATATTATTGCAATGATATACAGTCAGATACTTATGTGAGATATTGTTAAAATTAAGAATGCAGGGTTTAATTGGAATATATATACCTAAATCTATAATCAAAAACAGGTAGAGGCAAGCTTTGTGGTTTTGTAGCCAAATTATTTGCAGCATTATGAGATTGTGATGTGCTTTAAGACATCAGGATCCTAATGTGCATTAAAATGTTTTCAGTTGATAAAGATCTAGTATTTTGAACCTGTAATGGCCCCTTTCGTGAAACTTGGTATTAAGTTATTATTAGCCTTTTTTCTACAAGTAAAATTAGAAGATAATATCAATCAGATTGTTCTTATGTTCAAATATCAGTTTGTATGGTTGAGAATTTATTTGCATGATCCCTTTTTTTTTAAAGTTGTGTTTAGGGCCATTGTCCATGTTATGTATGATCTATTCTTGTCCCAGGAAATTTCATTTGACACCTTATGCATGACTTTAATGTACACTACCAATAGAATTAAAACACCGACTCCACAATCACACAACACAATATGTTTTCAGGAATCTGAGAAGGAATTTATGTTTGTTGATTCATGTGTTGAAACAGGAGAAAAGAAGAATACAAGAGGATATTGCAACAAAAAGGAGAGAGATCGAGGAAGAGAAATTAAAACTTCAATATCTAAAGGTATTAAATGTCCTACAGTTTCATAATCTTGTATGACTTATTTGAGGTTCTATCATTTTAAGTATTGGCATACATAGTTAAAGACTATTAAACAGAGAAATCTTGCTATTGTCCAAATAGAAAAAAGCTCTGCGGGAACAATGGCTCATGGATGGCCTGAGCAGTCAGAATGAGCAGGAGGAAGAAGCCATGAGAGCACAGGCTCAAGAGGAGAAGCAGCAGAACATGCTATTGCAGCAACAAATCCTCAGGTACTTCAAATAGCAGGACTGCATCAGTTTCTGGAAGTTTCTTTTTTACTTTCTCTACAAGCATCTGTGGACTTAATTATTTGTAGCCTGCAGGCTTTAACAAAATGTAAGTAAATTTTACTTATACAGTGTAGCCCCAGACACTTCACAAGGTAGCTTTACAGAAATGCAGATGTAGATTTAGCTCCCCTCTGAGAAATCCAGTGGTGATTGTGGGATGAAATGAAGAAGAATTTGGGTGACATGGACAAATGTGTTGAAGGGATGTTCACTATGAGAATTTGAAGTCCTGGGATGAGCTATGAATTATAGTGTACAAGTTAGATAATGCACTGGAACAAGGCTAAACGTTGTGCATAAACTATTTTGGGGAAATCTTTGTGGTGTCCATGCAGTAACACAATGTGACTCAACAAAGCAGAAAATTTAAATAGAATTGAAGATGAATTTAGTATGTCTGAAAGGTGAGAGGATCCACAGTGATAGAAGAGTTTCAGGATCAAGCAACTGCATCATGTCTGGCAGCAGAAGTACACATACAGCTCGAGAGAGAGAGAGAGAGAGAGAGAGAGAGAGAGAGAGAGAGAGAGAGAGAGAGAGAGAGAGAGAGAGAGAGAGAGAGAGACCATATTTTATATTATATAGAGACCAATTTGCTCTAATCCTGCAGTGGTTTAAAATAGAGTGAAAATGGAGACTACAGCAGATTTAGATATGACAGCATATCTAATAGGGAATATAAAAATGTAACCCAGGCATGAGGGCATCCTGCGATATTCATTATCCTTTCACTCCACTATCAACAAATCTGAGAGGGGTGCAACAGCATCAAGACAAACTCTCAGTACAAAATAATCTCTCAATACCCAGTAGATCTATAACTTTACACAAGAGAAAGGCTATGTAACTTTGTAATGTAATGTTGGATCGAACAAAGTTTTACAAGACTAGATTTAAAAAACACTTTTTGGACGGCTGTTCAGAGGAAAGGGATTTGCAGGAAAAAGATCAGGACCATGCTGTAGGCTTTATTATTCTAAATACTAATCTCTTTGGAAAGTGGTTGAGAGGATTATTTAGGTAGGATTAATACGAATATGTTAAACAATAATTCTGCTGTGTATACTGACACGTTCTGTCTATTCACATCAGATCCATATTGATGTATGACTAAGAGATTAGTATTAAATAAATAATCACGGAACCATAAATAATGTATTGAACTTCTGCGCACTTAAGAGTGCATCAGTCCAAATAAAAAATTAAAGGAATTTAACAATCAATGTCTAAAATCTCTATCTCAATCTCCCATTATATTAGTAAAGGCAGGATGATGCAGTCAATAACCAGGTTGCATTTTATTTCCCCACAGTTGCTTGTGTTACACAGCTTGTTTTATATTTTCTTTGAAAAACAAAAGGAGTACAGTCAGACCCTGACCTACAACCACCCGACTTACGATTTACAACATTTAGATAAAAAAATTTTATGATTTACGACACAAAAAAAAGAAAAAATTCATAAAAATAAATTCATTAAAAAAATTATATATATATATATATATATAAATATATATAAAAAAAAAAAAATATATATATATATATATATATATATATATATATATATATATATATATATATATATATATATATATATATATATATATATATATATATATACAGTGAGGAAAATAAGTATTGGAACACCCTGCTATTTTGCAAGTTCTCCCACTTAGAAATCATGGAGGGTCTGAAATTGTCATCGTAGGTGCATGTCCACTGTGAGAGACATAATCTAAAAAAAAAATCCAGAAATCACAATGTATGATTTTTTAACTATTTATTTGTATGATACAGCTGCAAATAAGTGTTTGAACACCTGAGAAAGTCAATGTTAATATTTGGTACAGTAGCCTTTGTTTGCAATTACAGAGGTCAAACGTTTCCTGTAGTTTCTCACCAGGTTTGCACACACTGCAGGAGGGATTTTGGCCCACTCCTCCACACAGATCTTCTCTAGATCAGTCAGGTTTCTGGCCTGTCGCTGAGAAACACGGAGTTTGAGCTCCCTCCAAAGAGTCTCTATTGGGTTTAGGTCTGGAGACTGGCTAGGCCATGCCAGAACCTTGATATGCTTCTTACAGAGCCACTCCTTGGTTATCCTGGCTGTGTGCTTCGGGTCATTGTCATGTTGGAAGACCCAGCCTCGACCCATCTTCAATGCTCTAACTGCAAAAGGAGGTTGTTCCCCAAAATCTCGCAATACATGGCCCAGGTCATCCTCTCCTTAATACAGTGCAGTCGCCCTGTCCCATGTGCAGAAAAACACCCCCAAAGCATGATGCTACCACCCCCATGCTTCACAGTAGGGATGGTGTTCTTGGGATGGTACTCATCATTCTTCTTCCTCCAAACACGTTTAGTGGAATTATGACCCGAAACTTCTATTTTGGTCTTATCTGACCACATGACTTTCTCCCATGACTCCTCTGGATCATCCAAATGGTCATTAACAAACTTAAGACGGGCCTGGACATGTGCTGATTTAAGCAGGGGAACCTTCCGTGCCATGCATGATTTCAAACCATGACGTCTTAGTGTATTACCAACAGTAACCTTGGAAACGGTGGTCCCAGCTCTTTTCAGGTCATTGACCAGCTCCTCCCGTGTAGTTCTGGGCTGATTTCTCACCTTCCTTAGGATCATTGAGACCCCACGAAGTGACATCTTGCATGGAGCCTCAGTCTGAGGGAGATTGACAGTCATGTTTAGCTTCTTCCATTTTCTAATGATTGCTCCAACAGTGGACCTTTTTTCACCAAGCTGCTTGGCAATTTCCCCGTAGCCCTTTCCAGCCTTGTGGAGGTGTACAATTTTGTCTCTGGTGTCTTTGGGTAGCTCTTTGGTCTTGGCCATGTTAGTAGTTGGATTCTTACTGATTGTATGGGGTGGACAGGTGTCTTTATGCAGCTAACGACTTCAAACAGGTGCATCTAATTTAGGATAATAAATGTAGTGGAGGTGGACATTTTAAAGGCAGACTAACAGGTCTTTGAGGGTCCGAATTCTAGCTGATAGACAGGTGTTCAAACACTTATTTGCAGCTGTATCATACAAATAAATAGTTTAAAAATCATACATTGTAATTTCTGGATTTTTTTTTTAGATTATGTCTCTCACAGTGGACATGCACCTACGATGACGATTTCAGACCCCTTCATGATTTCTAAGTGGGAGAACTTGCAAAATAGCAGGGTGTTCAAATACTTATTTTCCTCACTGTATGTCACATATACCACTATAATTGAAAATAAATCTTTCTAATGCAGTAATTAATTTGACAATTAATTTAATAAGTCTCATCTTTCAGATTGGTAATGCTGATGTTCTAGGGGGCTGAATAGATAGCAAATAAAAGTAATAATCATCGTCATTTTTATTATTATCATTATGATCATCATTTTAATAATAATAATATGTATTGTTGAGGAAGATTTGTTAATTTATGTCATAATTTTTCATGAAAATTTAATTTGATGTATGTTTAGTTTTGTAATTGGAATTACTATTTAGAACTTCCTACAGGATATTCCTACATTCTTGACTGTTCTGTCGTCTTATTTTCTTTTTCCTTTCATTTGTCCTGCAGAATAGAGAGTGAAATTGAGTATCTTGAAACAAAGGAGCTGAATATCTCAGCAAAAGAAGGGCTCATTTTAAAGCGACTGAAGGAGGTAGAGAGGACAGCTGAGGACATTATAAAGGTATTGCTTGGTTTAGTTATTTGAGCATGTTTGAAGGCAGTGAAGACTTACTGCAGCATTCTGGGTTACTGCTGATGGGTCAATAGCACAAGGTGTGCTTTCGTTTTGTACCGAATGTTACAAAACTATTGTTTGCAATCTCTTGGCTGTGAGACCGGACAGAAGGCAGTTTGGTAACAGACGGATTGATTGTTACTTTGTTTGATATCTTTACATCATGTTATGTCTTTATGTGCACCAACTGTATTTCTACACAGGAAGTAAATGGTGATGTGCAAAGAGGTAAAAAAAAAATTCCTTGTTAGAACTTATAACATATTGCTATTTTATAATAGCATCTAATTTATATATATATATATATATATATATATATATATAAAAACAAACATCTGATTTATTATAGTAATATTTATTTGTTATTTTACAGAGATTCAATATATCTACTCCACAATACCTGATATCCCTAAGTCATATACCCCAACTGTTATAAGAAGAATCAACACTTCAGTAAAAGATCCTGTTAGTGAAGCAGAGAAAAGGGGTATGCTTCAAATTCTCTGCTTTATTTGAATAGCAAACATTTATTTATTTATTTTTTTTATATTATTAAAGTTAAATCTCTTAATAAGGGACAATTTAACATTAAGCAACTTCTAACCAATTTGTATTTACAGAGTGGTTTATTGTTTACTCTGAAATCGCATTTGGGCATTTAGTGCCAAATTACCACTAATTAAAGGCCAGTGTATATAAAGGTTAAAGCAGTTAAGCATATAACGTAGATAACTGACTTATAGAAAGCGCTAGCAGCAATTGGAAGACAAAATCACACTTTCAAGCATTTAATTAGACTGTTCCAGGTTGATTAGTTGTCAGATAGTACTAGCATGTCCAGTTTCAAAAAGCACAAATAGTTCTTTATTCACTTAGTTATTTAAATTAAGGTAATTTAAGTATAGATTTACCCTGGAACTAAGCATTCAGTTTTACTGTGCAGACTGAAAAAGACTATATGTTCGTTTTTCAGCAGAAAAAACAGCTTTAGTTAATGAAAAATATAAAAACAGATATTCCGCAGGAAATATTACACAGTTTATTTCCAATGAGTCAGAGTGATGGCTAGAAAACATTTGGTAGACAGCTTGAGGGAAACCAGACTTATAGACTTAGGAATGCCTCTTATAATAACATTTTGTTCATTTCCATATAGTCATATATTCAAAACGTATGCAGTATTAGATGCATTCAAAAGACAATGAATATTGGTTATCATCATACTGCTTACAGTATTGAGTATATGATAGACATACTGTTAATTAGAGGTTGCAACAGAGCAGTATCAAGGTAAAAATGAATCAGAATGATGAGTATCAGTTGTGAATATCTTGAGGATATTCTGGCCCTTTTTGGAGGTTACAGCTCTTGATGATGCAGAAGGTGCTGAAACCTGCAGAAGCAAGAAGAACAGCATCAGAATGAATCATGCACATTAGGTGGGAGAGTTGGGCCACAGCAGAAAAATGTGTCAGGATTACATCAGAAGACTGTAGAACACATGCAGCTTGGTGGATAGAAAGAACAGGTATAGCTAGAAGCACATACTCCATTCGGTTGAGCTATAAAATTCATCATGCCAAGCCACCTTTAACAGATATGAGTATCCTAGTTCACAAAAACATTTTTCATGCTCAAGGCCCCCCCTGAATCTGCCCCATTATCTTTAAGAAAAAACTTTTTAAAATTTGCATTCTTAAACAAATTTCGGAAGGATAATCCATAGCTGGAGATGTTATAGGAAAGGCGAGGAACTCGGTTTACGTAGCATTGTTCATAACACAAGGCTATTCAGAGTGCAATTCAAGGGCAAATATAAATATAAGTGAATTTTTTATTTATTTTTTTATTATGCTATATGCTGACTCAAAAAAACCTGCACTTTTTCATTAAAGCAAGGCAGAAAATCTAAAGTTCACTGTACAGAGAGACTACGCCTTTTCGGCTTCTCCCGTTAGGGGTTGCCACAGCGGATCCTCCGCACGTTTGATTTGGCACATGTTTTACGCTGGATGCCCTTCCTAACGCAACCCTCCCCAATTTATCCGGGCTTGGGACCGGCACTAAGAGTGGCTGGGGATGGTTCCCTGACCGGGAATCGAACCCGGGTGTACAGAGAGACAATTTTCCTAATTATTGTTACCCACCGATTTTTGTTTTTTATTGTATAAACAACAGATTATTGGTTGGAATTCTTTCATTGATGATCATTTGCCAATGCTGTTTAAAGTCTTTTAAATAGCAGTGTAAACCAATAGCTTGACTTAAGCTTAATTAGCCTTTTTTCTCCAGCTATGTATGCTATGGAGATCAGTGTGGAAAAAGACCTGCGCACAGGCAAGTGCCATGTTCTTTCTACTGCCACAGTCAATTCACAGAAATTCCAGGAAGGTATTAAAGTCTACGATGACGGCAGGAAGTCGGTCTATGTTCTTCAGTCACCTGGAAAGGAGTCTGAGGATGCACCTGATAAACTGAGCCCTCTGGATGTGAAGGAGCTTTTAAGAAAAGCCACAGTGAAGAAAGACCTAGCTGATGTGCAGTATCATGAGCCTGTTTTCTCCAGCCCTTACAGCAGGTCCTGTACTCCTCAAAAAATGGAGCGAGGGATAGTCAGCCCAGGTCCTAATGGGATCCATATACAGAGCAAGACCTTTAGTACAATGCAGCCTGACAATCAAATTTGTCAACTTCAAGATCCTAAAAAAGTACATTCTTATATTCCTGATCATGGGGATTTTCACATAAATAAGAATGCTGTGAAAAGACAAAACGCAAATATTACCAAAGGTTGTGGTGGTGTGCACATGAATAATGCAGAGCCCATGCAGGAGCTTAAAGAACAGAATCTGCCAATTCCAGTGTTTGATTCACAACTGGGATATAAGAAGCACTCCACATTTTATCCAAGAGAAGATGCTTGCTGCTATGCAGAGAACTCTTTCTCATCTAATGTGGATAGCAGTGTGCCTGTCACTATGATTTTTATGGGCTTTAAAAATGCAGAGCCAGATGAAGGAGACAGTGCAATCCAAGCTGAACTAGTGGTAATTGATAATGATGAAGAAGACAATGATAAGGAACCACCTCTATCATATCATCCACAAGGTTACCATAGCAAGGTCTTCCAGCCCAAGAATGACAATCTTTATCGTTCAGAAGTCAGGCACAGTTTTATCAAAAGTCAGATGTCCAGAAGACACCTAATGCAATACGGGACACAAAAAACAGATACCTCAGGTATATTCAAACAGCAGCATGGCACCTAATTGCATTTTGTATCACCTCTAACACTTCTCTATATGTATAGGTGCAGTCAGGAGCAGCAGTTTTACATCCCTGCTGAATTAACAAGCATGCCATATTTGTGTAGCAACCAAGAAGAACCTTCTGAATAAAACAATGATGACAGTTATGACTATATATAGTTGTGAAAAGTACAGAAAACAAATATTTGACTTTTTTGTGTCTCTCGACCAGAGACACACAAAATTTGTATTTGGACAATGGTATTTGGACATTTGTTACCTGATTGGTTGGGTTTATATCCATTTTGCTCGAAAATGTAAATAAATAATATTTGAATGTGAATAAATATTACTTGCTCAATAAATTTTTTTTTAACATGGTGTATACAGGTCAGATAAACTTTCATTTCAATAGGTGTGCTCCTCAACAATCATGTTCAAATGTGTAATGGCTCCTGACAGATAGAGATGATTTAGCTCCTCTCAGTGGACACAATTAGTATGTAAAAAATCTTGTAAAGATGAGAAAATAAATCACAATGACTAAATAAAGCAAATATTTTTTCCACAAATAAAGGTTTCTGTGTAAAAATAAAATAGTCTATAAAATATCTATTGACATTAATTTAGTAATATAATAGTAATATAATAGTTTTACTTAATTATTTTGTTAGTGTAATAAGTTTAAATGATTAAACTTAAAAAAAAATTAGTTAAAAAAAATGCCTTTCACATTATTTTCACAAACCCTGCTATAACTAATATTTAGGAAATGGAAGGAAAATGACATTTACTGATTTAATTCCATTACATGGCCTATTTTTCTGTCTGTTGTGTCTGTTGGTATTTCTGGGTTCAAAGCACTCAACCATTTTTTTGAGTCATGCAAGGCATCTTTCTTACTTTTTTCTCCCACAGACGTCCACAGTGCCAAAGTGGGATTAAATGTCTGTCTATGTCCTGTGCAAAAGAATAATGCCCTCTATTTTAAAGTATTTCTATGGCCTTTGCTGTCAATCATTCTGAATTGAACAGCTTGTCCTTGGTCACTCTTAAGAGTGTTCAGAGACATTTCGTTAACAGCTGTATGAGAGTCAGTTATATAACCTATGAAACTTTGCATTATATAATCCAGAAGATTACAAAAATGTACAAGATTCCATATTAATATATGATTTGAACCTGTCCTTTTATAGACTTATACAATACATCTGGATGCACTCACTGCTTTCCCTTCTTTTTCACAGTCTTGACAATGAAACAGCCTCAGCTAGAAAAATATGCAGTTCCTGCACAGCAAGATCCCAGGCTGTGATGAAGAAATAATAAGAAAGAGCGGACACAAGAACTGGGTGTTTTCTACAATAGAACTAAGATTTCTTGAATTAAATATGAGAAGAAAACAAAAATGAACAATTATTTAGAAATATTAAAGTAGTATGTTATTTTTATTAGCATGTTTTTTTATTATTCATGTACTCTCTGTGATTTTGTATCACAGAAAGTACATGAATAATCACCAGAGTTGTTGTCAGTTTATGAAATGCTCTGCAGTATATAATTATTTTAAGTGCCTTGAAAGTGCAAGTTAATGCAAGTGAAAAACAATTCTATTTTTTGCACTCATAAATATAAGCAACTATAATATTGCTAATTAGAAACCAGAACACAAGTTTTCTTTGTAAAAGTATTATAATGCTTGTGTTCAAATGAAATAAAAATGGAATGGTAAAGAGCAGTCCCAAAGTGTGGTATTAAGCTATTTTATTAATAATTATCTCTTTCTGGACAATTATTATTATTTAGGAGCTCTGATTAATGCTGAATAATAGAGCCTTCACAAAGAATAGAGCAGCGCAGTTTTCCAGGGATTTGTTAATGACATACCAAATCTGCTTTAAAAGCTAGACTTTATATTATAGAGGCTCTGGATCGAATACATAGAAAATAATCTTGCATTGACTGAATGAAATACATTTATTTTATTTATTTTTTTGAGAGCATTTCCCAATGCATACACTGGCATGAGTTAAACACATTAACAAACCACAAACAAACCAACAGAACCCTAAAGCATATATGAAGACATACATTTCCTGCGCTGATTTTGCATTTGAATTTGTTACATTGTTTCTGAATTTGCTGTTGTGCTTTTTGCTTGGTTGTTGCATTGTTTAATTTGTGAATGACTTTCTGGCACTGCAAATCCTTGATAGACATTTTTTCTAAGTAAGAAAAAAAAAAGCCTTTACTTGGGGTGAATGAGAATGCTTTAAATAACCCACAATATTTTTAGACTGTGTGTGATGATGTATGAAGAGGAAATGTATTTCATCATTTCATGATTTTGATTTCATCATTTCTGGTTTTCTTTTGTTTCTTTTCTACATATTATTTTTAAAGGCAGACTATATATTTGTGCATCCCAGTTTGGAAGCTACTACGTGTGAAAATACACTCCGTGGTTCATTTAATCATAGGAAAGTTGTTATTTCAGCAAAATCGTTCATCATGCATATGGCTGATTATCACTACTTCACGTCTTCTAACAGATATAATGTGATATAATATTCATATGTTTGAGCATCTAAGAAGCTACTAACTGAATTAGAAAATGCTTGATGGCAGCCTTGTATGAATTTACTTTTTAAAATTTTCATTTCACAGTGGATTGGTGTCTCTGCATTAGTGAGTCTGCAGGTTTTCATATCTAAATATTCACTTTAAGACAATAAGCATTTGATTAAACACGAGGATGAGAAACGGCTCCTGTGTGACTTTAATGCAGTAATAAAAACCTCAGTCCTTTCTTCAGAATTAAATCTGAAAACTTCTGAAATTATATTTAAATAGTAAATGTTTATCAAATTTTATCAAGACATTTCCAATGTCTAACTCGCAGCCTGTGTGTTGCTGAGTGTGTTACACACAGGAAGAAATCCGTACTCACAGATCTGATTTTTGCTTGCGAATGTCACTTGGAGCTAAATATCTGCAGTCCTTGCTGACAGTTTCTGAGACCTCCTGTGAGACTGTGAGTGTGCATGTATTTCTGTGAGTGTGAGAGTGTGTGAGCTTGTAACGAAGCAGCAGAGACAAACTGCTCAGCTATTGGCTGCTCCTCTCACATTCAGTGTGAGTCGCGTTTCTGTGGATACAGGGAAGAGCATCAGCTTAGCACTCTACACTCTGCTGCTGCCACAGAGCAAGGTAGGACAGCCACAGCCTCAGCTACACTCACAGCCAACTCATTCGTTTTACTTTTCCAACTACAGCTAGCAAATCAATGACCCCTGTGTTTTGTAGGCACAGTTAGGAGCTTTTGAGCATTGCAGTGCTTTTGATAGGCAACCATGTAGAGAGAGAGCACAGGCACAAAGAGGTACTGACTTTCAGCTGACAGGAATGTTAATTGGGCAAGTTTATAAGATTGCATACGTGTCTATTAATCATTTGTTATATTTCTGTGAATTGTGACGTAATGTGTGGAAGGTGATATTTTCCCCATTTCTTCTTTTTTTTTCTTCTTTTTTGCTGTAGTGTTTATATTGTATGAGAAGCAGATTTTGTATAGTTTGGGCAAAAAAATCTTTTGGACAAATCCATTTTCAGAACATATTTTTAAACATTTGAATATGTTGAACATATATTTGTTATAATTTTTCATTTGGTAACTTCATACAGTAACATTCTCATTTTAGAAAAGCTAAATTTTTTTATACCTACACAGATTTTCCCGCACACATCAGCATAAATACTAATTGAGTGGTAGTTTTGAAATTGCGTAGCATGCAAAAAAAAAATGCAAATAAAAATCTTTCAATTGTAATGAAAACCTTGTTTGAATTTTCCTGGTGGATGTTTTAAATCGACATATCTGAAACTGCGCAAGAAGTCAGAAGTGGCTGATGAGAAGTCTGATTGCGAATGATGTGTTTCTGCTCCTTTCTGTTGCCTCATTAAAAAGGCAGAGTACTGGAGTCTCGGCTTTCGACCCTTTAAAGGAATAAGAAATATTTTACTGTAACAACTAGATTTCAGCAATCTCTGTAATAGTTAAAGTTGAACTTATAAATGACAGCTAGACTAATTTTTTTCTTTTTTACATTTTTTTCATAAAATTGAAATGTTGATGTATATTATTACATATAATGACCAAAAAAAACCTCACAGGGTTCAGCTGGAACACATTTAAGTATTTAAATGACTATCACATTTAGTGTTTTTTGACTGATCTCTTATGAAACTTGTGAAACATGTGCCCCTGCTGTGCAGTGACAGATGGAGCCTAATCAAGCTGTCTCTTAAGGCTGTTAGCTTTTCAGAAAAGTGGCTGGCTGGAGGTCTGAATGACCAGCCCACGCACTGCACAGTCTCTTTCACTTCAACTCTGCTTATGATTCAGGTTTTTGTGCTTCAGAGAGCAAAATGTCCCTGAAATGATAAAGCGAATTAAAACACCTTCCTTCTTCTCAGTGAGCAAAGTCTGAAGGTGACCCTCTGAATCGTGAAGCTCTCTTTCAGAAGACGCACTGACAGAAAGCACAATCTGTTAAATGTAACCTTTATTTCCCTGATAGCCAAAAAGTATACACATGAGGGCCACATTGATAGTGTACAAATCTATACATGTTGCACAATCAATTATTGACCTCATTATGGAAAGTGTGGAGTGAAAGTATTGCCTAAAGCAACAGGCATCAAAGACCGAAGCATACATATAATGGCATATCTGCCAATATTTCAATGTTATCCTGCGTTATTCAGTTGCCAACACCAGCTCTAAGCTTCATGTATTATCCTAAAATGAAAGCCAGAGAGCCTGTGCATTCTGAGGGAGGAATAGTTGACTTAGCAATAGAATAGAGATGATCTCCGGCTGGAGATCATGGAAGGTGTTTGGCTTTAGAGCTACCTCTGTTTCTCTGTGTCTGTCTTCAGTCCTAATGTCACTGAATTATTTATTGCATACTGATTATTATGACACAAGTGCTGAGACATGGAGGCTGTGAGCATGGACGTTTACGCACCAGCTGAGCTGTTATACCTTCTGGGCTGTTGCCATGGTGCTCAACACTTTTCTGTGTCTGTTGTTTTCATTGCGCTTTAAGCCTTTTGTGGGATTTGTTTAGTGAAAAATGCATTTTAGCTTTATAATTGAATTCATGAGCTTTTGTAAGTATTCAAGAAAGATTCGTATTCCAGGGAGTGGAGGATATAGACAAGATGAAACATTCTGAATGATTAAATCATGTCTGATCCACAACATAACTATTTTTAACTGTGTATTGGCGAAAACATTCTTTTTGGCTTCTGATGGTGCAAAACTGAAATGTTAATGAAACACTCTCTTAAAAAGCCAATGGAATTGGAGTGTATTCTGTAGTAGTAAATCTCTGCTTTGTATGAAGCGGCTGTTGACTGAAAGAGTTTTAGCATTAGGCAGCACATTACACTGAAACTTGGCAAGGGGCATTGGTGAGCTCACTGTTAACTTTGTCTGCCTTTAATCATAATGATTACAATATAGGAAACTACATAGTCATTACCAAACACTAAATCAGAAGGAACAACTGTGGAAAACAATCACTTTAAAAGTAGCTTTTGATATCTAATTCAAAATGAAAAGGGAAAAAAAATCAACAAAAACAGGAAATTCAGATCTGCAGTGTTTGCAGATTTATGTATGAAGCTGTGTGTTAAAACAAGACAGGGACATTTCCTTATGGGCTTTTGATTTGCTTCATTCACTTCCTCTCCTCAGCTTAATGGAGGGCAAGGCTAATAAGATGCAGGGACCCCGGTGCATCATATGTGGGCGAAGGACCCATTTTGTGGGCTTACATAACGGAAGCATTTAATTCCATCTGGCTTCTGCTTTTCCTTGCTCAAAGCCACTGAAAGTGTGAAATGATTCACTGCAATAGTAAACAAATCATTTTCTGTTACTTTTCTGTTCCGGATTGTCTGAGATGCATTATTTTGTGCTTTTAAGTGCTTAAGGCAAAGTGAATTTTTTACAACTGCAGTGAAATGTTTTATGTAAACTGTTCAACACTTAACAGGGAAAGATGTGAACGTTTGAACATTTGATTGAAAAGGACATTTGTGTGTTGATCAGAAAATAAAATGCTTGGTGGTATCAAGGTATGATATTTTTGCATGACACCAACGAGGTAAGGTATAAATCTGCTGTACGCAGATAAATAATAACAAGCAAAAAGCACATTTAACACCTTTAGTCCCATTACTTGCTACTTACATAAATAGAACGTTCACTAATCATGTCCATGTCAATAAGCATTACAATCTGCATAATCAATAGGCATAATAAGTCATGTAGCAAAAATAATCTTGATCTTTGTTACATAAAAAAACACTTTTATTTAATGCCATTGAGTATTCTGTATGCTTTATAGTATACAATTTAAAGCCTGAAAAATCTCTGACTAATGATCACATTGCACTGTAATGCCTTGCTACTCGTTAAAGGCTTCCTGCTTGGGATTTACCATGTTTAAAAACTTTTATGAGTATTATAACTTTTTTTCATATTCTTTTTCTCTTGTAGGGAGCTGCAAGCAAGATTCCAGAATCTGGTGGCCCAGAAGTGAATGAAAGTTTCTTCTTGATTGAGAATAAGACACAAACTAAACCTGAGACCCTCTCCAAGATAATCACCATGGAGACAACTGAGCAATCTAACATAGGAAATATACCAGACTATGAGGTGGAAGTCCAGGAGACTGAATTAATTGAGAACAAGGACATGAGTGCTGAAGATGAACAGGTTTGCAATGATGATGTTCTATTTGAATCCCCGAGTGCCAAAGTAGCGGATGCCATTTTAGTAGACTTGCCTCCCACAGTGACAAATGGTGATGAATTCGAAGATGTGCCATCCCCTAAAGAAGCTTTAATATTGGACGACACAAATGGTGAGCTTAATCGTAATGAATCTATTACCTCATCTATGTCTGATACACCATCTAGTGCTGAGAGTATGTATGAGAATGAGGCCATGCAAAAAAGACAGGATTCAGTGAAAGAGGAACTGTTGAAAAATATTGTGCCTGTAATAGAGGATGCTGAAGACGTAGATATACTAGATCCATTCAAAGCAGAATTCCCTGAGGATATCTTGGAAGGCTTAGGGTGTGAAGTAGACGAATCCATGTTGGAATCATTCATCCGGCAAGAAGTTATGTCAGATATCTCAAATGAGTCTGGTCAAAATCCTGAAGACTTAGATGAGTGTCTATTGGTTGAAATTGCTGCAGCATCGTCTGACAGTGAAACTGATGAGAAATGGAGAACAATATTTTCTTCATCCATTAATAAAGAGGATGATGACTCCTATCTTGATAGCCTTCAGTTAAGTGCACAGGAGCTTTTCATTCAAAAACCTGAAGTGAATATTCAAAACAAATCAGATGCATATGAAGAACCTGAACAGGATCTGCCTGTGGAGGACACCATGTTGGAGCAACCTGAAAGTACTCCAGTTAATGTACAGCCTACACAAGAAATAGCTTATAATCCTTCAACACTATTCCATGGCTTGTCCAAGATATCCGAGGATGAAGAAGAGCCAGGAAAAGGTTCTGTAAACCATAAAGACTTTTCATCTACTTGTGTCAAGTCAGACTCCAAGAAGAAAATGCCAAAAGATTATTGTGTGATTCAAGAGATGAAGAGTGAAAATGTCAGTACAGAGCATGTGAATTTCAGAGTTGCACGCAATCAGTGGCTGCAGATGGAGGAGCAAACAAAGAATCTCACACACCAGCCTGTCATCAGAACTGGGACCTGCCAGGGTAATCACAGCTTAATGTTTACCCCAGTGCGTAACATTGACAGGCAGAAGAAGGATGCTGAATTAGAGAGTTTGGCACTTAGCAAAGACTACCAACATACCCAGTTTAGCCCCACCTCAGAAGATTCGGGAGTAGATGACTCGAGTTTTAGGTCACCTTTTGATGACCCGGAAACCCCAGTAGAAAAAGAGATTCGCTCTGCCATGGAGAAAGAGGAAACCCTGAAACGTGGAAGGGGAATGTCCAAATCATACTCAAGTGATTGTGTGCCAGGAAAAGGAAAACCAGTCATCTTGAACCCTGGCAAATTATGTCAAGAGGTTGACGAGAAGAGAAAGATGCTTGAGCATGAGGAAGATGACTACAGATTATCCCCCAGCTCCCAGATGCCATCATTCATCATTACATCCTCCCCAACCAGATCACAGAAGCACGAAATGGCAGGTAACAATGTCATTATCCTCGAACCCGAAACTTGTCACCAAAGCCCTCGTCATGCTGGAAAGTTGGTGACCTCTAAATCCGCCGATTGGAGATCAGATGAAAGCCCAAGTGTGATTATACTGGAAACATCAAACCTAATTATTCGAAGTGCATCAGAGTTAAACCTGAACTCTGCTTCTGAGGCACCTGAGGAGAAAGCCTTTCTCAACAACCCGTTTTTCAAGCTGCGCTCCCGGAGCACCCTCTCTTTGGTTGATGAAGAGATTAGGATGGTAAAACAGCGAGAGGAAGAACTTAAAAAACAAAGAGCAGGCGTTTACACTAAAGAGAATTTCTTGCCTTCTCCAAATCTCCTGGACAACCCATTTGACAAACAAGGTTTGTGTATTTTCAAGCTGATTTGTTGACAACTATTTTCATCTGGAAAAATGCATTTTATAAACTCGTTCTTTGTTTGCTGGTTTTCAGATGATTTCCCCATCAAATGTAAATCATCCCCCTCATCACCTATGAAGACTTATAAGATGGATCGGGCAACTCTATCATGTGATCATAGAGTGAGTTCCAGTCAAACTGAATTTTATTAATACAAAGTATATACACTATATGGCCTGAAGTTTGTGGATACCTGTCTGTCACAACCATATGTGCGTCTTCATAATAAACTGTAACTATTTAGAGAAGACAGTTGAAAAGACCTAAGAAGCCCAGACCTATTCCAAAGTGACAATGCCCCTATGACAACCCATGACAATTTTTGGAGGCTGAGCCCTGATCTCAACCCTAAGGTACATCATAGGGAGAAACTTGAATGTTGACTGTACCCTAAACCTGAGTGAGACTCAACATCCGTACTTGACCTTACTAATACTTGTGTGGTTAAGAGGGCAAATCCAGAATCTAGTCCATAGACTGGAGCAAGTATATTACCAGAAAGAGGGATTAAACATTGAATATTCAAGAATCACATATGCGTGTGATGGTTCGGTGTCCAAATATTGTATCTTGAGTGTTTTTTTTTATTTATATAAATGATATATCTAGGAAATGTCACCTTTGACAAGGTTGTTCTAAATATACTTTAACCATTTGCCTCCATAGTTTCCTGAGGCCTATTCTGGCGGTCGGCGTAAGAGTGCCATGGCTCTGCGATGGGAGGCAGGGGAGTTTGCAAACCACTAGAGAGGAACAGAATAGATATCAATCATTAATTATCCTTGTTCTTTGTAAGAAACTTCAAGCAGCGCTACAAACTGATACCGATTTCATCATAAGCACATGCCGTTGCTTGTGTGATATTCGCAGCTTTTCATTTGTTGTCTCAGAGGCAGGAGATCTGAGTGCTTGCCAAGATGCCTGAATGTTAGCTGAATCTTAGATGTTCAGTCTACGCTTGTACTCGTTATAAACGTCCACAAAGATTTTAATCACAGTTTATTGTAATGTCTTAGTACAGAGTTCAGGAAAACTTGTCCTGTATTTTCATACTGTTTTTTTCTTGTAAGGCGAGTTCGTAGATTTATCCCTGGGCTAAACTTAAATATGTGAAACTGTAGAGATTAATATTACTATTATTATCAGGTTATTTCTGCCTTCATTCTGCACTGCAATAAGGCCAACCTAAAAGGATTCATTAGGGCACTGACTTCTGCCAACTTTTCGACAGAAAGTTAGTAATTGGTCCAATATATGTCTTTTTATGACAAGATCTTTACCTTTTAATATAATTATTATAGAGATCCTAAATGAGGGAGAAAAACTTGAATACTGAACACTGATATTTATCTGCTTTATTGTGTAAATGGGAAATCATAACGTAAATGCTTTCCTATTTGTCTAAGAACATATTTGTATGCTCATGTGACTCTGTTTAGGTCTAAGTATTATGGCTATAAGTATTGCTAGTTTGTATTCATGTATGCCATCATTAAGTACACATATGTGTTGCTTTATATCTGAGAAAAAAGATTGGGGGAAGGAACAAACAACATTTGAGTTGTTAACATTTACATGAGCATTAAAACATTGAATTTAAATGAGCAGCAAATAAAAAAAATATATATATATATGACTTTCTTGTTACTTCAATAATATTTCAAAATTTGAGAAAAAAAAAAGATTGCACTAATAACCCTAATTAAAGAATATGTTGAACTGAAGCATATAGCTCCATCAGAGAAGAGCTTGAGGAAGCAGCAGAGACTTCAACAAGACAGTCATGAGAAAGAAAGCCATTAGGTAAAGGGTTGTTTATTTTTAATTTGTACATACAATTACATTTTTGCATATACAAAACAGATCATGTATAAAATTTTTATGCAAAATTGAAGACAGTCACAGTGAAAAATGTTTAATGTAAACTTCATCTTTTACCAAAACCAGTGTTTTTCAGCCCTTTACTTTTTTGGCTTTAGTACACCATATATAAAATGTTAACCCAAACAAATATAAATAGTAGGCTATAGTTTGAGCTGTTGTCCTTGTACTGGTCAGGTTATGGACATTCCCAGGAAAATAGATAAAGAATATCATATGTTGTAGTGTTTCTAACTGGAACCCATGATTACACAACAAATATTCTTATTTTTATTTTTTGTAGTAGCTCTGAACAGTTTATGGTATCAAAGGCAACTTTGATGATCATGACACAGTGTTGCACAAGACAAATAACAGGAACTTTGAAGTGAATGGAGACTAATGAAAAGGTCAGAATAATCAATCAGCATTTCTTCTTATTATTCAATGTTCCATTAAGCTATTTCATATGGATAGAATTGCATTAGAAAATCATCCATGACCCCAAATAAATCTCCAATGTGTGTGTGTGTGTGTGTATATATATATATATATATATATATATATATATATATATATATATATATATATATATATATATAGATAGATAGATATAGATATATATAGATATATAGAGCACCAACATTGAACATTAAATGCCTATTGTTATTTGATGCACTCACACATCACATCAATAGTATATTCTGTATTATTCTGCCATGGTATTCAAACAAGCAAAAGACTTGTCAAGTTAAAGGAGCATGAAACATGGAACATAGTAAAATGTAGAGTCCAAATCTAGGCAAATATACATGCTTTTATTTAGTTCTTTTTATATGTAATTACAAATAATCATTTACTTTTAAAACTTGCATAAAATCATAAGAAGTAGGGCAAATCTGCCTTCTGTGTTCGTTTATCACTCATTTGGCATTCAAAATCGTTCAGGCAAAACAATTTATATTTTGACAATACAGATTCAACGACAAACACTAAAATGATGTGACATTTTGTACTTTTGCCTCAAGACAATCAGTTCAAACTCCAGCATTAATTTTTATAGCACATTATTATCCAGTTTTTCCTGGGAAATGGATTCGGTGTTGGAATGTCGTTGTAAAAAAAGAGTTGATCCAGTTATCCAGTGTGATTTGTTATAAAACTCATCTGTGTGATTTGTTATAAGCCTTGTCAGCTCACTAACAGAAGCTGAGTAAAGCTTAGTAAGGCACATGGTTTGTTTTCTCTTTACATCATACCTCACTGATTGTGGCCAGAAGCAGAGCTAGAAATACAAGGTTTCCACACAGGTACACTGCCAAAACAATCTTTTTAAAAGAAGTCCCCTGGAAAAAAAAACAAAAGAAACAGGAAAGTTAAAGTCTGCTTGAGAATTATAGGCACACTTGGTAAAGTTAAAAAGGATGCCTGCTAAAGCAAAATTCTTAACAAAACTACACGCAGACGAGCCATCAAACTTAAAGCAATGCAGAAAAACACCATTCTTTTATCTACACACAAATGTCTGGAATATGCCTACGCTACTGGATCTTTGAGTGGAACTGGGTTCTATTGTGAAATGACGATAATAGCAGAGATTTTTGTCAACAAATAGTCGAAGTGGATTTGGTGTAAAAAAAAAAGAAAATGGTTATAGAGTGGGGGGGGGGAACATTTCCCAGCGTTAGTATGGTAAAAGATCTGTGAGCCGTTTCTGTGAGCTTGTTGGCGTAATGACATAATGGTTCACTTGAAGAACCAGACGATTTTAAAAGAAACTCTGGCTGCCTCTGACAGAGAAGCTACAACAAGGTCATAATTGGATCTTCCAGACGGACAATGATCTATGACTGGTAAGTGTTGCCTTGTTTCACAGGGGGGAGAGAGTAATGTCATTCCTCCCACCCATCAGGATTTAAACCTGAGCTCTCTTGATATCAGGCCAAGTGCTTTGCAGTTGCTCTGATAAAAAAAAAAAAACCAGAATCAAGAGTTTGCTGTGGCGATCAAGTCCCTTGATCTTAACTAAATTAAAGTATGTAGGGTTAGAAAAGGAGCAGCTAAATTACAGGAAGTATGAATTCTGTGTTAGAAGTGTCTCGCCTTCCTGGCTCTGTATTATTGTGACACTTAATACTGTCCGGTGTATTATTTACATTTTATTTATTATTTTAATAGTGTTATTAAAATATTTAATTTAATCTTCATCAAAGGATTTTAATGCTGGTAAAATTAAAAGATGAGTAAAGGCATTTCAACAAAAGATAAGATATATTTTGACACTTGAAAATTATTGGGCAATTATTAAATGCGATGCAATTTTTTTCTTTTTGCTTTCCTTTTAAAATTTACGCTTTTGCTAAGGGGAAAATGATTTAAATGGAATTTAAAAAATGGTATCATTTAAAAACAGCCCAAAAAAAATAAATAATCAATCTCTCTCTATAGATCTATCTATCTATCTATCTAGACAGACAATTCAATGACAGTTCATTGTTACAGTCACGCTGGGAATAAACTCTGTTCCATGAGCTTTAATTACCGTACATGTAATATAAATATCGATTAAAGTTCCGTGTACAGTTTAGGTAATTGGAAACAGTCCATTTGGGATCTGCATTCAGAACTAAATTCATTTAGATTGGTAAAAATCTTTTCATTTGTTGGCAAATTATGTATTTCAATCTTCTAACCTTTCCTTCATCCTGGGACTGAACAAACAGAATCCCCTCTTTGTCTTCAGTTTGGAGGTTTTCAGTGTAGACCTGAAAGTTTCTGAAAAATTGTCCTAAAAATAAAAATATAAATTAAACTTTAAAAACAGAGACTGCACTTTACTTTAATAAGGACTTTTGATATATCCTGTGTAATAAATTGCGTATTATTTCTTTCACCAATTTTTAGTATTTAGAGCTACAAAGCAATTTCTAACAACATCCCCAAAAAACCTTTTACAATTTAGGCAATCTGACAGTTCAAATGATTTTCTTCCCACAAGCATAAACCCTTTAATCACCTTCATGATCCGAATTATTGCTGTGTACAGACAGTGTGGTCATTCAAATGGAAGCAGTGTTAAAAGCTACAGCACAGGGAGAACATTTATAATGTAAACGGTATGCTAAATGCACTGACCAATGCGTAAAAGGCCCCTCCTGTGCACCTCAAGTGCCAGGTCCGCTAACACAAACCAGACCACACAGGCAGCCAGGAGACCTGTGGTCCAGGGGGCAGGAAGCAGCAGAGCTTGTTGATGGATACCCAAGAAGATGGCCACAACTATAATCAAGAGGTAAAAGCCATGTGAATATATTAATGTTTATTGCCTGGACAACTTTTATACAGGAAAAGAGGTCAATAACTGTATAGAAAAAGAAGAAATTCTAAATTGCACTGGATAAGCGTAACTGCTAGATGACAAATGTACATAAGAGTTATTTTGAAAATGGGTATTTTATTACTTGGTATGCTTAACTTTCTGCATTTAAAAAAATCTAATTCTTTAATTTTCAGTCTTATTGCTATAGATATATTGCTTAGATATAAATCAATGTGATCTGTGCCCATTAGACATCATAACTTCTAAACAAAGACAGAAGATTATTTACATAATTACTACTTATCACTTAATATATGTGATAACCATGTAACCATCATTGTTTTATAAATAAATCATAGTGACAGCTTACCAGCAAGCACCTGGGCGATAGTCCCTGCACCTAAATGGGCCCAGTTAAAAATATATCTCCTGAAAAATTGAAAAACAAAATGCAAAAAGTCAATAAAGAATGTATAGTAATAGCATAGTCTGGGTATAAAATAATACATGCATATCAAATATACAGAGTTGGCAGTTTGGTGTATAATCATCTGTCATATTATACATTACTGACTGTACCCTAAATCTTGCGACATTCAATATCTGTCCACTACTGTCCAGATGGTAGCTCTATGGCAAACACATTGGTCCAAAAATCTCCCACTGGTGTTCAGCTAGGTTGCACTCTGGTGACTATAAAGGTATAGTGTATAATTTACAACATTCATCACATTAATAAAATCATTTAGTAAGTCCTCTTGCCCTATGGATTGCAAAGATAGAAATTTTTCATCATAGGATAAAGGTGAGCAGTCAAAATAATTTGTATTGATCTGCCCTGACTGCAAAATGCCATCTATGTCATTGATTTTTCTTCCCGTTCACATGTCTGTGCAAAATAGCATATAAGCAAACTTGATCAAATGGTAAGTAGTTGTAGCTGCACAATAATTAAATAACAAATATTTTATATATATATAAAATATACCCAGACTGGGTGCATATTAAACTGGGTCTGGCAATGTGTTGGGTTAAACCATAACATTACAGTTACTCTACAAACACATTAACTGTCTTTGGCAGAGGACAGGATTTAGTAAGTAATAGCCTCTATTGTACCTAGAAGAGTCTGGAGCAGGTCTGAACAGAGCCATGATGGGCTGGATCACAGTCAGCGCCATAATGGTACAGCCGAAGTAAGGGTGTGAGCCTGCACGCTTAAGAAAACACATACAAAGTGTTACCTTGAAGGAAATGATTATTGCTAACCTTTTTACTCCCACGCCTCTGTATCCACACAGTGGATTTGGCACAGCTTTTAATAAATCACACACTAGACACACGAGTGTGTAGTGTTGCCAGGTGATTTTGAAAAGCATAGACAGCCTGTATGTTCTTCATTAAAATGGTGAAAGGACGACCTCTATTGGCCAAAACAGTTAATAAAATCCAACCCCGGTTTTTATTCACTCACTCACTCACTCACTCACTCACTCACTCACTCACTCACTCACTCACTCACTCACTCACTCACTCACTCACTCACTCACTCACTCACTCACTCACTCACTCACTCACTCACTCACTCACTCACTCACTCACTCACTCACTCACTCACTCACTCAACCAACAACAGCTATTTCTATTGGCCAAACTAATCTGCCTACAAGTATGTTTTTGAAAAGTGGGAGGAAACCAGAGATGCTACACATGCTAAACCATGTATAAACAGTAACATGGGGTCAATTTTTAACCTGGGCCCCTGGAACGTTACTTTTAATTTCAACATTACTTTTCTAGGATCTCCTACTATGTTAATTCATTGTTTGCAAATATCAAAAATAATTTAGGGGGATAAAAGAATTCCACTATGAGGTCATAATAATGAATAGCCTTACTGTTTCAACTTTTTTTTTTCTCTCCATAAAATGTACTCTGCAATGGACTGACATGTGAGTGTGTGACACATTTAGACATAATGAGCAGTCATATGGGGATACATTTGGTGGCGGGGGCTGAACGAAAACGTGACACACAGATGAACATTAGTCACATAGACCGTGTGTGTGTGTGTGTGTGTGTGTGTGTGTGTGTGTGTGTGTGTGTATATGTTTATTACCTTGCTCCAGCCTTTCCTGTATACAAAAGGCAATATAAAACCAATGAATGTCAGAAAGACCGTAAGCAACATCAGGCCTCTGTGAAACTGCAAAGACAAAATGTCCAATTGTGAACATCTGTATTAAATAAAAAAAATAAATAAAAATCATGTACTCTTTTAAATAATTTTCCTACCTGGAACCACACTCTCTGTCCACAAACAGTTGTTTCAGGCCAATCGGGTTTAAAGTATCTGGCTATAATTACACCAGTGCTAACAGTCGTCATCCAGCCGATGAGCATGAACGCAGCTATAAACCCAGAGAAACACGGCCAGCTCTAATAATTTAGCTGTACAGCTGATTTGTGTAACACGCAATTTAAGTTCCACACATTCAATTGATTCTCACCGTGAAACTTGATGAGTAAGGGAGCACGAGAGCCACTCAGATCCTCTAGAGGTCCAGTAATAACAACTTGCTTTGTTGAAACCAGAGGCTGTCGGTCATGTCTATGGGTTCTTCCTACAGTGAATAGATCATTAAACAAATGCATTGAAATATTTCGTAACACTGTAAAAAATACTGACAACAAAAAGTTGAGCTTTACCATTGTCTGCCCGACCATGAGCCATGAACAGGTAGTACATCTGATCCAGGTCAAATCTGTCTTGATAAGGGTTTGGAATGTGTACGTTTCTAAGAAAGCTGCACTGGATGACCCCATCGGCCAGCCGCCATGCCGTTTCTCTCAAAACATTCTAGAGCAGCAAGAGGACAAAGATCAGAGAGAAGGAATTCTGATAACATATTAGGAATATGCCATAAACACTAGTGTTTTAAAGACTGACACTCTCCATTCTATTTCACAAAAATGGTGTTTCAAAAAAAACACCACACATTTTTCGTCCTCTTTTTCAAGTGACAATTTTTTTCAGCTACTGTTCCTTGTGTAAACAAGTAGCAAAACATATGAAGACTTGGCATTAGGGATGTTATGACAATGTTATTGATTTCACAGTACATTGATGTCATGACGCTTATCAGTTTTTGTCATACTTTTCCAACACTGCTGGTGTTTACTGTACGTGACTGGATTTTAAAACCTGTTTTTTTGTTGTTTGCTTTTTAAATTAAGCAACAAAACAAAAGGAATTATTGTATTTAATGAATTCTTAATAAAATCTAAGCAAATTATACATTTCCTTCCACATCACAAAAATGATTCATGATCTGAATGTTATATGATTTACCTCAAAAATGTATTTATTTTAAACTGCAAAATAATAGACTTGCCTATGTCTCTACCACTCTGTAATATAATACTATTAGCTATAAATAAAATGTGACACAAGCACATGATTTTCACGAACAGTACGCACAATTGTTTTTTTCACTAGTCAACACTGGAGAATTTTCGATCATCTCAATCTTTCCATTAATCTTGTTATATATGTGCCCGCTCCAATCAAAATTGCATCGAGACAGATTACTACCTCTGACGCCGTCACAGGATGTGTCCTTCCCTCAACATAAGCGGCGCTGATGCTGACCCGGTCTGCGTCACGAACACACAGATAGACATCATCATTTCCCTACAAACAGACACACGGTCAATTCCAAAGCACATTTCACAACAACTGACACGTTGTGCTGTAGGGAAACACATTACACGTTACCATCCACTGATCTGTCGATAAGGCGAAGGAGACATAACCTGCAGCCTGTCCACTGAGCTCAAACTTTACACCCTGCTCGACCTGCTTGAACGACAGGAAGTAACAGAGTGTATCGTTCTCTGGATTGCAGCCTTCTGGATCTCTCAGGCAAGTCTTTGTACTTCCACAGCCTTCTGAAGTGAACTGTAAAGGTATCAGATGAAATAGAAAGTAAAATTAATTTGCCAGCGATGACTACCTTCACCACGTTCTCCCTTATTAAACAATAAAAAAAAAACTTTTTGGAGAAGACAAAAGTCGATTTTCCCTTCTCAAAGGATATAAGAAATAGTGGGGAGATACTGTACACTATATAGACAAAAGTATTGTGACATCTGACCTTTCCAGCCATATTTGGTTCTTCCCCAAACTGTTGAAAAGTTGAAGGCACACAACAGTAGAGGAGTGTGTGGAAGTGGTAGCATGACTTTTTTTTCTTCAGTTTAAGTAGGAGACTCAAAACTGTTCCAGCATGACAATGCCCCTGACGATTCACAAAGCAAGTTCCCTAAAGTTATGGGTAACATGAGTTGAATTGGAAGATCTTGAGTGGCCTTAGTCATTTATAAACATCCACGTGGTTTAAATGAGCACAAGTCTCCACAACCACACGCCGAAATCTAGTGGATCATCTTCCCAGAAGAGTGGCGGTTATTTTTACTAAATATTCTGTGGACTAAATTTGGAGTTTAAAAAGGACATTTAACTTATGGTCAGATGTCCACAAAACCATTGTGCATATAATAAAGCAGTTAATATAGAACAGATGCAGACTTTTGTATTACAATTTAAAAACATTATACATTTTGAACACTTACATCTGCCAAACCCCCCCACCCCCCCAAATGCCTTATTCTCTTCACTGCTGAAAGAATGCGAACTATTGTAAATATGCAAAGGAAACAAGTTTTAAAAAATACAATGAAAATGTCCCTAATGAACACGAGCATGTTATCCAGGTTAAAACATTATACTGTATAATATTATAAGGTTTATAGGCTGGGCTGCTTGGACAACGCTATAAGAGAGAAGACATCACACTGTTAATACCACGGCACCAGAGGTGTGTTTGGTGTAGAGTTTCACGGTAATAAGCCATCTTGGAAAGCGAAGAAATTAGCTCAGGCAGATTAAGCGCTAAAATGCACAGTTCCCAAACACATAATTTGTTTGGATCTGTTTGTGTATATCTCTGGTCCGAATAACTTTCATTTTAGCTTTTTAGCAGACAAGCTCAAACGTGTTCAACTCAAAAACAGACGGTCATATAGATGCTTTTGTTTAAAAAAAGAAAAAGAAAAAAAAAAAAAAGATAAAGTGCATGTTTTATTTCAAAAAGGTTTTTGCATTTCAATAACCATTCCTACAGAAATCATGATAAACTCGTGGGGTAGCAGAACTCACCGGGTGGGGCAGAGGCGTGGGAGCGGTGCTTGTCTGAGGAGATAATGATGCTGGCGGAGGCGCACCATTTAAAGACAGTACAGGACCTGGCATCTTCACCCAGAACAACTCATATTCCTGAACCACCGTTGCTCTGAAATTTACACCACCAAACATATATACACACACACATTAACTCTTCACTCTGAAAACTCATTAGAAACAGAGACCCACAATGTAACATGGACACTCACAGAAGCTGGACACTAGCCGGGGGATCCTGTGGTGCATTCCAGATCACCTGAACTTGTGTCTTATGGTGATCACTGGTGTGACTCACCGCGGAGCCCTTACAAAATACATTTAGAAGATAAAATAAACAAATAAATAAATAAATAAATAAATAACACCATCATACAAGTTACATGAGTATAGCCTTATGCCCTCAGTAACATTTGTATGTTGCTGACCTCTCTGTGGTGACAGGCAAGAAGCTGTGAGATGGACGAGTCAATGAGGGTAAAAGTTCCAACAGATCCACCTTGAAGATTCGCAGCATCTCGGGCTTCTAAAAGAAAGCCTTTAAAGCGTGCATTGCTCTCTGAAGACAATGCTGATAAACTCACTGCAAACAGAAAAGATCCACATTTACTTATACAACGGCGAACATGCTCTCAATTCAACTTAGGGAACCTTGGAAATCAAGAAATTATATATTTTTTTAAATCATGCTAAACTTTTTTTAATTTAGCCTAAAATAATCTGTACAAGTTGTTTGTTAAACGCTGCAGTCAAAAGTGTAAGTATTTATGACTAACGACTAATAAATGTGAAACACTTGCAATATCATAAACAGATTTCCTTCCTAATATGATTACTACAAAGCTTAAATTCTGCAATGTAAAATGAAACCCAAGCTGGCAAAAGGATTAGCACAAGGGAGGAAATAATAATAAGGGAAACACAAGAGTAGAGTTCGGTCGAGTTTGAAGAAAAAGCATCATAGACGTTTCCAGGAGGTTTCGTATATATCAACACCGGAAGTGCTCTGCTTGACTGGAATAAAGGCAAAGTCTGAACAATATAGCAGCCGTAACATGATATCTAGGTACCTTTAATTTGATCTCCAGGATTGAATACAGGCTTATCCACAGTGATGCTGTACGGTGGAGATGTAGGACTGGGGCTGCGATGATGATGACCAGGCATCATGTCCTGACAAGCTTCTTTAACCTTTCCATTGCTGTAACTAGTAACTACACCGGACTGTATACACACAGCAAACAGGAACAACAGCACCTTCATCTTCACACCGGTCTGGAGAAATACAGAAATCAATGACATAGGGAAAATGAGCGAGATCATCATGCGTTCGTTATCAATGACTACCTTGAACTTACAGATCTGTTGGCGTAAAGGTTGGTGAAATGGACCAGAATGAACTCAGACAAGTAAAAAAAACTGGAAATGGAGGTCACAGGTTTTATTGCTGAATAGGGAGCTGATGATAAACAAGCTGCATGTGGAGATAAGAGTGTACGTGCAGCAGGCTGTCATCATGCACGTTCTTAACACGGTTTCATTACACAAATCTCAAAAGTTTGTTGCAACATTAAATGCAGAATGTTTACATAAAGTATGGAGTAAATTTGCAACACATATTAAAACACATTTAGTGCAATTGACTGTTTAAATAGCTCTTTAAAAACCTGCTACCTCTACATTCATATTTATGGAAATGAAAATCTGCTGTTAAATCCTCATCCCAATCAGGCATGCTGAAATAATTTAACTCAATTAAATTTAATACATTTTTATTTGTATAGCGCTTTTCACAATTAACATTGTCTCAAAGCAGCTTTACACAGATAATGTGGTGATTAAAAGTGAATATGTTCTTTATAAGTAAGTTTGTCTCTGATGAGCAAGCCGGTGCCGACTCAAAGACTAGAATATTTTCTGGATAAATCTGATGCCATTTATATGCCTCACTAAAGAAAACTGTAGTTATAGATACAGCTTTTTTGTACGCAAATGACAGTTGTGGCTGCAGAGTCTTTTAACTGAAATGACGTGACTATATAATGACTAACGTGACACTCTGATGTAACTATTTAACGTGACTATGTGAATATCCAACTTGCCCAAAGTCACTTTAACGTGAATATCTAACGTGACTATTATGTGACTATATTACATGACTATCTAACTTAAATATTTAACATAACACTCTGACGTGATTATGTAAATATGACTAACGTGACTATTTAACATGACTAACGTGACACTCTGACGTGACCATATAAAGTGAGACTCTGAAGTGATTATTTAACGTGACTATCTAACGTGTCTGTTTAAACTCTGACGTGATTAACGTGAGACTTTGTCGTGACTGGTTAATTTGACTTTTTAACATGACTCTGACGTGACAATTTAACGTGAATAAAGTTATTATCTAACGTGACTATTAAACATGACACTCTGACCTGACTATTTAACGTGAGACTTTGTCGTGACTGGTTAATTTGACTTTTTAACATGACACTCTGACCTGACTATTTAACGTGAGACTGACGTGACTAATGTGACTATTTCTCAGCCTTCAAGGTCAGCTTGTGCCGCGTCCAAACAGCCTGAGTGTGTTTTCTGCTCGACTGTAAATCTGCTGTAATGTTTTGCTTTACAGATTACTGTTTAGTGGAAAACCACATGAGATCTAAATCATGAAAACAACAAAACAAGAAACACAGCATTTCCTACACACACACTTCCACACACACACACACTTCCAGACAAACTTCCGGTTTATACACGCTCCGAAGTTTGAGTTTATAAACACGCAATCAGACAAAGAGAAGTGTTCATTATTATAAGGTGAAGGTGAAGATTATAAGGACATACCTCCATTGTCCTACACTGCTGAATGGAGTTGCGTAAACTGAGCCACTTCTAATAAGTTGTAGAGCTGTAAGAAGGAGCTCTCGGATTGGCTGCTAGCAGGGCAATAAGGCGGGGCATGACAAGGAAGTGTTTGTGTCTGATCTAGAAAGCATTAATTCCGTGACTTCTTTAGATACCATGAGATGTTGATCGGCAGTTCCGACTGTGCTTTGTGCTGAAGAACCTCCTGATAAAGCGGCCAGGCCTGCTGCTTAGTGCGAAAAGGCTCAGCTGGAGTAATGTGCTCATGAATGTTCTGCAAAATAGAGAAAGAATCGGGAAACAACATTCATTTTAATAACTGAAATATGGGGTCCAAGCGCCATTTGCAAATAGCACCCCCTAGTGTCCAGACTGCCAAGTAATACAGAGAATTATACCGAGCAGAGGTGCCCAAACATGATTCCGTGTGAACCAAAAGTAAACGTTGCATGAAACTAAATGTTCTTGCCGCCATATTATATGTTTCATAATTCATAAAACAGAAGACAGTTTCCTCCTGTATGTATGCCATGGCTTCGATCTCATCAGAGCTACCTGTACGTCGAGTGTCATAAAGCAGGCTGTATCTGCACATTGAAGTGCACATACACACTAAATTAAAAAAGAGAAAGTAAAATCTATTTATATTCTCTAATCATTGTTAGATATTACATTGGGAATGAAGATCTGTGCCACACACCCATTATTTTGGTGCATCTTAAAGGTCACTACGGGACAGCTTTGGCTGACAGGCCCTAGTTTGGACATCTCTGATATAGAAACTGTACAAAGGTTTCATGTCTGCAACCCAGTGTTAATGCTGTAATATGTTTGCTGAATGCTGATTGGCTGTTAATATTAATAAATGACAACAAATGCAGTAATATTATTAATGATAATAATGATAATTAGTAAAAAAATTTGTAGGGAGAATTCAGCCTAGTCAATTTAGCATCAATTGATCTACCTGCATGTTTTTGGGAGGTGGGAGGATAATCAAAGTGTCCAGATATAATGGACATGACTATGAGGAGAACATGCAACACAAGACAGCATCAATCACCTGGAGACACTGGAGATGTGAGGCAACAACACTATACCAGCAATAATAATAATAATAATAATAATAATAATAATAATAATAATAATAATAATAATAATAATAGCTGTGTACCAAAAAAAAAAAAGTGTAGATTGCAGATATAAGGATAGAGATATAGAAAAGTGGGGATGTGTTTGTCTCTCACTGCTCTTAGGTTATTACGTTACATATTTTGTAGCGATTGAAGAGTTCTTCTTGAAGATTGGGATTAGCACTTAAAACAAACACAGTGACAAATTCATTTGTGGTTCCTTTTTTTTTTATAGTATAGGAATGTATCCTTGTTTTGCCATGTACTGGCCGATTTGTTCTCTTCTCTCTGAGTTCTTCTTCTTCTTCTTTTAGAGTGAGACTGTAGACTCTGAGCCTGTTCATGCACTGATCTGACTTTGGCTAATCAAGCAGTGAGGACGTACTCAGTCAAGTCATAATTCTCTGATTAGGGCCCAATTACATCAAACTAATATCCTGTTCAGGTCTAAAGAAGGTAATAAGTGACACCGTTTACAACACTGCAAGTTACACTATATAACAAAGTACACTGCAATTAGAGTCAGCATACCTATCATCTGTTTCAATAACACATATGTAATGTTTCCTCTGATTACAGCCTTCAAGGTCAAGTTATACACAACTCACCTCACCATTTCCGCTGCACATTTTGATAAAGGCTTATTCCTCTTTCACTTATATTCCCTCTAATGATGTGCAATATAAGATGTTATTTGTATGGATGATAGTCATGCGTACAACCTCAACTTCACCATTTCAGCATTGTAGTGTAATTAAGGGTTGTTTCAAGAATTCATATTGGTTAATTTTTAAACAAATTGGCTGATTTTTGTTCATTTATTACCAAGTCTCTTTACTTACACAAAATGTAAAGAAAAAATGAATTGTATGCACTGACAGATGTACAACATTCTTTTGTTTGATAATACTTCAAATATATTAATGAAGAAAGACATGATTCTGTCTGTTATAAAGACATTTTATCTTGTGTTCTTGAGCACGAGTCAGTTCTCAATAGTGTGTGTGTGTGTGTGTGTGTGTGTGTGTGTGTGTGTGTGTGTGTGTGTGTGTGTGTGTGTGTGTGTGTGTGTGTGTGTGTGTGTGATTCTTTGAATTTTAATTGTCCCAGAAAAAGATTACAGACAATGGCCACATGTTTCTAGGTGCCATGGCCACTAGGGGACCCTAGATGAGCATACACTCATTCACGTTATTTGGACAAAGCACTGTAAGGCCACAGTGAGCGTAGCTTCCCCTACAATAGACGTTGAAGATTGGAAAAAAAAACGTCACCTGGTCCAATCTGTCTAGTTTTAGTAAGCCTATGAGCGCTGTTGCCTAAAATGCATCGAATTCATTGGAACATAATAGTAGCTCTAAGAGATGCTTTTCTGCTCACCACATCTGTAAGTCATGGTTATTTGACCATATACTTACCATAGACATCCTTTCATCTAGAAAAAGTTTGCCCATTTTCTTCTAACCTCTCTTATCAGCAAGGCCTTACAACCCACAAAAATGCCACTCAGTGGGTGTTTTTATTTTTTGAACAATCTGAGTATATTTTAGAGACTGTTATGAGAGAAAATCTGAAAACGTTTGATGGTTTCAGAATTGATCAGTTATTTTAAACAGGCATATAGGTTCCCTGGTGGTCTAGTGGTTAGGATGCGGTGCTCTCACCGCTGCGGCCCGGGTTCGATCCCCGATCAGGGAACCAACCCCAGCCATTAGAGTTGCACAAGCCAGTGCACTCTCAGTGCCGGTCCCAAGCCCGGATAAATGGGGAGGGTTGCATTAGGAAGGGCATCCAGCGTAAAAATGTGCCAAATCAAACGTGCGAATGATCTGCTGTGGTGACCCCTAATGGGAGAAGCCGAAAGAAAGTTTATTTTAAACAGGCATATACAGTAGTACAAGTTGGTGGCTCCTACTTGATTAGAAATCACCCACATAGGCCCAATGCTTATGTAAACTTGCACATAACCTCACACTCTGTGTACTAACAAAAAGGAAACAGGCAGATGTCATTCTTTTTTGTTTTTTTCAAACTAGTCGGAATAATTGCTTTAAACTAAAATGAGACCAAAAATACATGCTGCCACTGCTGGCCAATGAATCAGAGCTATTTAAAGAGCTGATGATTTAGTGAATAAGATTTTGTGAGATAAGAAGCAGGAAAGAAGCCAGTCATCTAAGGAAGCAGAACCTTCTATATAATCTACTCTTATACTTATAATGGATAGATAGTGTAGTAATGAATGTGGTTTGGTTTGCATATTTGTGTAGGGAGGGGCAACTGGAACTTAGGTTTCCTGCCCAGGGTAGTATCTTTATAATAATGATTAATATTAACGAATAAACCTTTAGATTGAGTGTGTTACATAAAACAGTGCATGTGTGCTTAACAGGGTAAATCTGTATAATCCCTGCATGTTTTCAGAAGAACAGGTTCAAATGAAAAAGCTTGCATGTCTTCTCACAATGCAAACAAAACTGCTTTTGAAGACACAGTTCTCCGCTGACTTGTGGTTTAAGGAACCTGCTCAAGCTCATTGCAGGGCAGCTGATGAGTAATGATTGCAATTGATTTGAACTTTACTGCCACACATACAAGTTATTGAGGAAGTAATTACCCAGTTCTAAGGCTTAATTTAGGGAAGTGTGGCGAACATTATATGTTACGTGATGAAAGCATGCAGCAAAACTTACAGATGTTCTCACCATTATGGTTTAATACAGCTTTTATGCTATAGTTCAGCAGGAACAATTGCATCTCACATTGCACTGTTAAACATAACGTGTTCAGCCACGTATTGATTATTGTAGCACAATGTGAAATTGAATTACAGCATGTTAGACCTTCTCCAGTGTGGAATGGTAATGCACATCTTCTGGACTTCAAAATGTGTGTGTGTGTGTGTGTGTGTGTGTGTGTGTGTGTGTGTGTGTGTGTGTGTGTGTGTGTGTGTGTGTGTGTGTGTGTGTCGGGGGTAAATATTCATGTATATACTTTCTTTTTTGTTTTGGTAATTTGTTTAATTTTTTTCCTCCTGGTTTCCACTTATGATTACCTATAGAGGGTTTGTCGAAAGAGTGATGCTAGTAAACAACTGGAGCTCAAACTTAACTAACTGTCCAAGTAAAATGATCAAGTGCATGAAAACAGAGTTGGCAATGTCTAATGAGTTACATTGTGAAAAGGTGTTGCTTAAATTAATAATAAGCCTTTTATTAGAATCTTATTGCCAAAAGTTGCTTACAGATATACTGTTTAAATCTAAAATTAAATATCAATAGCTAAAATTGTAAATCCAAAATCACTGAGATCAGTAAACACATCACAGGAAGATACAAAACAACACTAAGAGCTTCTGAACTAAAAACCAACACAAGATGAAAGGTCTTTTTAACAGACTGACTTATATCTGTCTTCGTGCATCTGTTTCCAAATTGGGTGGCCAAGACAGACAGTTGCAGTTTTACAGAACTGCAGATCAGCTTTATATCTACTGCCTAAAGATTGATGCCAGAAAATGTCAGAACAAAGAACATTGATATTTGGCTAAAACAGTTAACTACTTGAGAACAACTCCCCAATTGTGCATAATTGATGTCAGTCTTCAAGTATGAAGACAAAGGGCATGGTTTAAAAAGGAAAAGCCCTTTGGCTATTCAGTCTAATACCCCTATTTTGACTTCCTCACTCCCTCTTTCCATTGACTCTTCAAAGTTCCTTATTTATCAGTCATCCGTGAAGGAGTTGTTTGTAGGATATTTGTTTACACAGTGCATTATAATTTTTTAATTTCACAAGACATCTTTGGTGCACAATACTTTTAATGGCTTAAAAATGTCCCACTGGGATCTATTTCCTACCATCTTCCTCTGTTCGGCACTTAATTGATCAGAGGAAATGCGTTTTAAGACATTTTCGGGTACGCATTAAACAAGACAGAATCAACAAGAAGGTTTTACACAAATTGAACGAGAGGGTTTTTTTGGGGGGGCTGACTGGACATATTCATGTATATCCCAGGAGACTTAGGAATCCATTATCTCATTGTCTGCACTATTAGGTTTAATTTAGTCGGAGTAGTATGGATGTCAAAATGGACTCCATTTTCTGTAGTCTATAACTGCACAGCCTTTATTGCTTATTGTCCACAGAGCAGGACAGTGTCCACTGACACAAATCTGATTCCATTTATAGGTTTTATCAGCATCTTTTTCTTCTTCTTCTTTCAGCTTTTCCCCATTATGGGTCGAAACAGCGGTTCATCCGTCTCCATACCACCAATGTCCTCTACATCTGCCTCTTTCAAACCAACTACCTGTATGTCTTCCCTCACCACATCCATAAACCTCCTCCTTGGCCTTTCTTTTTTCCTCCTACCTGGTGGCCCTATCCTCAGCATTCTCCTTCCGATATACAGTGAGGAAAATAAGTATTTGGACACCCTGCTACATAATCAAAAAAAAAAATCCAGAAATCACAATGTATGATTTTTTAACTATTTATTTGTATGATACAGCTGCACATAAGTATTTGAACACCTGAGAAAGTCAATGTTAATATTTGGTACAGTAGCCTTTGATTGCAATTACAGAGGTCAAACATTTCCTGTAGTTTTTCACCAGGTTTGCTCACACTGCAGGAGGGATTTTGGCCCACTCCTCCACATAGATCTTCTCTAGATCAGTCAGGTTTCTGGCCTGTCGCTGAGAAACACGGAGTTTGAGCTCCCTCCAAAGATTCTCTAATGGGTTTAGGTCTGGAGACTAGCTAGGCCATGCCAGAACCTTGATATGCTTCTTACAAAGCCACTCCTTGGTTATCCTGGCTGTGTGCTTCAGGTCATTGTCATGTTGGAAGACCCAGCCTCGAACCCATCTTCAATGCTCTAACTAAGGGAAGGGGGTTGTTCCCCAAAATCTCGCAATACATGGCCCCGGTCATCCTCTCCTTAATACAGTGCAGTCGCCCTGTCCCATGTGCAGAAAAACACCCCCAAAGCATGATGCTACCACCCCCATGCTTCACAGTAGGGATGTTGTTCTTGGGATGGTACTCATCATTCTTCTTCCTCCAAACACGTTTAGTGGAATTATGACCCAAAAGTTCTATTTTGGTCTCATCTGACCACATGACTTTCTCCCATGACTCCTCTGGATCATCCAAATGGTCATTGGCAAACTTAAGATGTGCCTGGACATGTGCTGGTTTAAGCAGGGGAACCTTCCGTGCCATGCATGATTTCAAACCATGACGTCTTAGTGTATTACCAACAGTACCCTTGGAAACAGTGGTCCCAGCTCTTTTCAGGTCAATGACCAGCTCCTCCCGTGTAGTTCTGGGCTGATTTCTCACCTTCCTAAGGATCATTGAGACCCCACGAGGTGAGTTCTTGCATAGAGCCCCAGTCCGAGGGAGATCGACAGTCATGTTTAGCTTCTTCCATTTTCTAATGATTGCTCCAACAGTGGACCTTTTTTCACCAAGCTGCTTGGCAATTTCCCCTTAGCCCTTTCCAGCCTTGTGGAGGTGTACAATCTTGTCTCTATTGTCTTTGGACAGCTCTTTGGTCTTGGCCATGTTAGTAGTTGGATTCTTACTGATTGTATGGGGTGGACAGGTGTCTTTATGCAGCTAACAACTTCAAACAGGTGCATCTAATTTAGGACAATAAATGTAGTGGAGGTGGACATTTTAAAGGCAGACTAACAGGTCTTTGAGGGTCAGAATTCTAGCTGATAGACAGGTGTTCAAATACTTATTTGCAGCTGTATCATACAAATAAATAGTTAAAAAAAAAAGTCATACATTGTGATTTCTGGGTTTTTTTTTTTTTTTTAGATTATGTCTCTCACAGTGGACATGCACCTATGATGACAATTTCAGACCCCTTCATGATTTGTAAGTGGGAGAACTTGCAAAATAGCAGGGTGTTCAAATACTTATTTTCCACACCGTACCTCATGTCCCTCCTCTGCACGTCTTAACTGTCTCAATCGCGCCTCCCTCACTTTGTCTCCAAAAACGTCCTACATGTGCTGTCCCTGTAATAAATTAATTTCTAATTCTGTCCATCCTTGTCACTCCCAATGAAAATCCAAAAATCTTCAGCTCTGCTACCCCCCTTTCACCCTTGTAGATACCTTTCTATCACAAATCACTCCTGCCACTCTTTATTCCACCTTGTCTGCACTCTTTCTTCACTTCTCTAACACACTCTCTATTACTTTGCACTGTTGCCCCGAGGTACCTGAACTCCTCTACCTTCTCCACCTCTTTTCCTCTTTTCTGTCTTACTCCCACTGACTTTCATTCCCCTCCTCTCCAGGCTCTTCTCAACCATGTATGGTTCCACAAATCACAATATCCACAAATCACAATATCATCCGCAAAAATCATAGTCCACAGAGACTCCTGTCTGACCACGTCCGTCAACCTGTTCATCACCACTGCAAACAGGAAAGGGCTCAGAGCTTCTGTCACACTGTCCTCATACATGACCTGCACCACCCTCACATACTTCTCTGACACACCTGTCTTCCTCATAGAATACCACAACTCCTCTCCCTGTTGTACGCTTTCTCTAAATTCACGAACACACAATGCAACTCCTTCTGACCTCCTCTATACTTCTCCATCAAATTTCTTAACGCAAATAATGCGTCTGTGGTGCTGTTCCTCTGCATAAAACCATACTGTTGCTCATAGATGGTTACCTCTTCTGGCTTCCACTACTTTTTCACATAACTTTATGGTGTGACTGATCAACTTTGTTCCCCTGTAGTTACTGCAGGTCTGCACATCTCCCTTATTCTTAAAGACCAGTACCAGCACAGTCCTTCTCCATTCCTCAGGCTGTCAAAAAGCGTGAGAGGAAGGACCCAAATACAGGATGCAGGATGAATTTCAAAAGGCAGTCTTTTAATTAGATAAAACAAAGTAATAATACAAACTGTCCGTAAACTCCCTTAAATCGGAGCACCAAAAGACAGAGAGGAGGAAAAGGCAAACCTAAACAACAAACCAGGGGCAGGGCAGAAGAGACCGGAAGCTGACTGAAAAAAACAAAAAAAAAACGTCAAAGAACCGGCAAAAGAAAAAAACAAAATCCGGGGAAAAAACGCTAGTCCGAAAAAAACGAGAGATCCAAAATGAATGTAAAAAATATTCCACAGGGAAAAAATAGCAGAAAGGTCCCAAAACAAACAGATAGCTGGTTGGAATAAAAACCTGCACCCACACTGGCCCTTTCTGGAAATGATTGGAGACCCCTGATTTATACACATGGAAGACGGCCGCCGGAAGTTGGATTACAGAAAGTGCGGGCGCCGTCCACTGACAGTATCCCCCTTTCAAGGCGGCTCCAGGCGACCCTCCAGGCTGCTCAGGATGGTCCAGATGAAACTGAGAGATGAGGTTGTGGTCCAGAATCTGCCGTGTAGGAACCCGTGAGTGCTTCTCTGGGCCATACCCTTTCCAGTCCACCAGATATCTGCTGATCTACAGATACCCTACCCCGATGTCAGGAGCGGAGTAAATGATCCACCATATTGGCGGGGCCTCCGTCGATGAAATGAACCATTTTGGAGAATTGGTCCACCACGGTAAGAATGACGGTGAATCCGGCAGTTATTACGGACCTTTGAAGAAGTAGATGCCGAACTCACAAACATCCCGAACCATCTAGAGACGCACCAGTGCCATTTGGATCCCGCTACATGTGTGGAGTTTGACATTGTACCTCCTGGAGTGTTTAAAGGCTCTGGCATGGAGAAGCTGATGCTGGATCTGTGATGATCACAAATGCTGAGCTTATAAAACTAGGAGCTACTAACCATATAGACTGTATAAGACTGCAGAAAGAACATCACTTATAATCTTATACTCCAGTAATCATGTTAGTTCTCACTCTCCAGTGTTCTGTATTGTTGAAAGATTTATGATCAAACTCTTGATGTCACCCAAATGAGGATGGGTTCCCCTTTTGAGTCTGGTTCCTCTCAAGGTTTCTTCCTCATAACATCTAAGGGAGTTTTTCCTTGCCACAGTCGCCACGGCTTGCTCATCAGGGACAAATTCACACCATTTACCTTAACTGTTGATTTGTGTAAAGCTGCTTTGAGACAATGTCTGTTGTGAAAAGGGGCTATACAAATAAACTTGACTTGAATTGACTTGACTACCCCTAAGTCGGAGGCATCAACTTGCCTCCTGACAATCTGGCAAGTGATAAAAGTAGCTGGAATCCATTTATACACACGGAAGCGGAAGTTTGATTACCGGAAGTGCGTGCGCCCTCGACTGACACAGGCATCCTCTCACCTTCCAAAATCTTGTTCAACAATCTTGTTAAAAATTCCACTGCAATCTCTCCAAAACATCTCCATGCTTCTACCGGTATGTAATCTGGTCCAAACATCTTTCCACTCTTCATGCTCTTAATCGCTGCTCTTACTTCCTCCTTACTAATCCTATCCACTTCCCGCTTCACCATCTCTACACCATCCAACCTACTCTCTCTCTCATTTTCCCCATTCATCAGCTGCTCAAAATACTCCCTCTAATTTCTCAACACACTTTCCTTACTAGTCCACACATTTCCATCTCCATCCTTTATTGCTCTAACTTGCAGCACATCCTTCCCAGCTCGGTCCCTCTGCCTGGCCAATCGGTACAAATTTCTCCCTCCTTAGTGTCCAAGTTCACATACAGTTTCTCATATGCCTTTTCCTTTGTTTTAGCTGCATCCCTCTTCACCTGCTGCTGCATCTCCTTGTATTCCTGCCTACTTTTCTCATCACTCTGTCGATCCCAATTCTGTTTTGCCAACTTCTTTCTCCTTGTGCTCTCCTGCACTTCCTCATTCCACCACCACGTCTCTTTGTCTTCCTTTCTATTTCCAGAAGTCACACCAAATACCTTTCTAGCTGTCTCCCTAATAACTTCTGCAGTAGTTGCCCAATCGTCCAGCAGCTTTTCACAACCACCAAGCCCCTGTCTGATCTCTTCCCTAAATCTCACGCTACAGTCTTCCTCTTTCAGTTTCCACCATCTTATTCTTCTTTCAGTCCTTACTCTCCTCCTCCTTATCTTCACCTCCAAAACCATCCTACAGACCACCATCCGATGCTGTCTAGCTACACTGTCCCCTGCCAACACCTTACAGTCTCCAATCTCCTTCAGGTAGCATCTCCTACATAGAACATAGTTCACCTGTGTGCACCTCTTATACTTCACCCTATGCTCCTATTTCTTAAAATACATATTCACTACAGCAATTTCCATCCTTTTAGCAAAATCTACCACTATCTGCCCTTCCACATTCCTCTCCTTAAGGCCATACCTACCCATCACCTCCTCATCACCTCTGTTCCCGTCACATGCCCATTAAAGTCTGCCCCAATCACCAATCATTCATTCCTAGGTTTACTCTCCACCACTTTATCTAACTCACTCCAGAAGCTTTCCTTCTCCTCCATCTCACAACCCACTTGTGGAGCATAGGCACTGATGACATTTGTCATAACCCCTTCAGCTTCCAGCTTCAAGTTCATCACCCTATCAGAAACTCTCTTCACCTCCACTATTCATTCATCATTCATTTTCTCCCGCTTATCCGTAATTCAGGTCGCGGGGGCAGCAGTCTAAGCAGGCCCCCGCCTTCGACTGCTCCCCAATCCTCACAGCACCGTCCCTTATGGTCCCTCCTGCAGGTGGTGAGCCCACGGGAAGGCGGCCCCACGTCACTGCGACGTCACGGACCTTGATATTTCCCTCGTAAGGGACCCCCGGAGCATAGAGGGTTAAGGGCCTTGCTCAAGGGCCCCGGTATCGCCAAGCTGCCACTCTTGGGCCCACCTCCACTACACTCTTACTAAACTCTTCCTTCAGAATCACCCCTACACCATTTCTCTTTCCATCCACACCATGATAAAACAGTTTAAACCCCCTCCAATGTTCCTGGTCTTACTCCCTTTCCACATATCAGCTACCTCTCTCCATTTACCAGTCATAGTACCAACATTTAAAGTGCCGACCCAAACCTCCACTCTCCTACACTTCTCCTTTCCCTGCTGTCTCTGTAGATGTCAAACTTCAGCCAACAGTAGCCCAATTTCCACTGGTACCCTGCTGGCTACAATACCAGTGGCGGTTGTTGATAACCCGGGCCTCAACCGATCCAGGATGAATTTCTGATTCGTGATCCGCATATTTGATTTGGCACATGTTTTACGCTGGACGCCCTTCCTAATGCAACCCTCCCCATTTATCCGGGCTTGGGACCGGCACTAAGAGTGCACTGGCTTGTGCAACCCTAATGGCTGGGTTTATAGGTTTTATCATCTAAATCTTAAAACAAAGCCAACTAAACATCCACAAGGGACAGTTGGGATTGGCCTGGTGCTCCTTTGTTGTATATTTCAGAATAATTGAGTGTTAAATCGCTGGAAAAACAAATAAAAAGGAATATAGGAAGTGGATACAAAGTGAAGAGATGAGCTGTGTATTTTTATGAAACACTACGTACTATACATGATTATTTATAGGCCCGAGGTTCCTGTGCACTGTAGTAAAGTCAAAGGTTGCCAACCTTTTCAGAAGCCAGTGAAAGCTAATGGGGCAGTTTCCCACTCTCATAACTCTACCAATCTAATATAGAAGGACTAACTTTCCGGCTTCCACTCACTAATGTGGTATCGAATCACTCTCTCTCATCTAAAAATATGCCTGTTGTACCAGTGTGTGCTGAGGAGAACTGCTTAATCCACTTTTATTGTCTTTCCTCTGGTCAATCTCACTGCATTCTGGCACGACTTCAGGTGTTTTAACACAATGTTAAGTATGATTCATATCTGATGGACTGAAGCTCTCGAAACTTGATATATCAGTTTTATATATCAATATATTCTCATCTCAACTACTTCTTTTTCTGATTATTAATATTATTATATAATTATAACTATTAACTATTGTTGTTGCTGCTGTTCTGTTGTTGTTGTTGTTGTTGTTGTTGTTGTTGTTGTTGTTGTTGTTGTTGTTGTTGTTGTACTAGTACTAGCTTTAGTAATAATAGGAGTGGAAGGAGTTGCGTAACACTTACTCGTACCTCTTACTACCAAAAGATTTTCCTTGTACTAATTTTATATACTGACAGGTGAAATTATAATAAAAATGTAGGGTTTCTCCCATGATTTATAAACAATAAATTATGGGAGAATAATTTCTCTGTGCTTTTAAAATGCAAAAAAAATCCAACACAGTACAGTACAATGCAATTAAAACTGCCAAGGCTAAAAGCTGATGTGTTTTGCATTTTTTGTTTTGGTCTAAGCTTTAGATCACCACAGACGTTTACCACAGACTTCTTCCTTCTTATATTACAATAAAGTGCCTCTTAATAGCTAGCTTTTTGTGCAATCACCTTCAGAACAAAAATTATCCACTTCTGGCAAATGTTTGCCACATCATTTGTATCAATTATATATACATACATCCTGTTTGTTTTCCCACACATGTAGATTGTTGCATGTTTTACGATGTTGCATGCACAGATGATGGTTTGAGATTCACTCAAAGCCATTTCTGGTGGTTTCTACTGGCAGATCGACCAGTTCCACACTGCACATACAAACATTAATACAGTATGAAAAAAATTTTCAAGATACCATTTAAAAACATATTAATTAATGAATTTAGTGAACCTCCACAGAGGTGAGAAAAAAAATTATTTGGGGGATGCACATAGTAGAATTTAGGTCCATGTATTTTAAGGAAAAAACTACCAATAGCCAAACTCTTTAATTTGAATGTTTCGAAAAAAATAAATTCTAGGTGTTAGGGCCTAGGAGGGCTGGACATTCCTGAGTAGGAGGGGTTTATTTGTAACTGTATTGCCCCGACTGACAGTGAGAAAATCCTGGCCCCTCCTATTCAAGAGCTTTCTCACACATGGACACACAGAGAAATCAGTCTCACAGCCAAACAGACATACTGCCCACTGCCTGGACAAGATGGTAAAGAGGGAATCGCATTCATCTGATCACCTCACGGGAGGTTCTCACAGAAGGGTAGGCAATTCACTGCTTTGCAGGTTTTTCATTGTGGGTGGAATTCAACAGTGACAAACTTCTTGCTGGATAAATCATATTTCCAATTAATGTCATTGCACCACTGATCTTTCTTTGCATGGTTCAAGCAACATCACTTTTGTCATTTCCACAATATTTATATTATGTCTATTACAAGTTATATATATATTATACATTTTGAATACATGTACATGTATCCCTTTAATTTAAGACTATTCATGATCATTTAAGGCTACTTGGCATTCATTTATTGGAAAAAGGTAATTTTTTATTTGTTTTAATAAAGTAAATCATTAATGCATATGTATGGGTTTGACTTGGACTTTGAACTTAGGTGTTAAATTAGGTGTAATCTCCAGTATCAGAGTTGATTAGATTGTAAAGAAAAACCATGTGTATGTCACCAAAATGCCTAATTAAATTATAGAGGATGAAACACTGTATGGTATAAGGTGTAATATTTTTTTTTAAACACATTTCTTAAGCTTATGGTATTTAATTATTTATTTATTTTTTGAGAATAAAAGAGAGCTAGTATTTGCTTAAAACATTAGCAGTAAATTTCTAAAACAAACCTTTTTGGTTTATTATTTCTAGATTATTGATCTGCACAGCTTGTGCCTGATTAATTAATCTCTTATCATCATTTCTTGTTGTTTTTGAAAACCCTTGACACACTGTAATTCCTGAATTTGGCAACCAATGGTCCAACCCATTTCAAATGCACTTAATTCTTCTTTTTGTGCATTCAACTCATTTGTCTTGAAACCCCCAGGATAATATAATAGTGTTACTGGCTAAATGTGAGTACTACAAGTGTTGACTGGTTTATGTCACTTATCTATTTTCTACATTCACAGATAATGACAACTAAACTGGCAACAGCCATAGCTGCTTTCTTTCTCTTGGCAAGTATAGCTGTCATTATAGCAATATCTACAGTTCAGGTGAAACAGAGGACTTACCTTTCCCCTGGACTTAAGGTAAGATTTTTTATGTGTGTCTAATTAAACTACCCGATAATACAAAAAAGACTCAGGGAGAAACCAACCAGGTACAAGAGACAAAACTTGAGCAGAAATGCTGATTGCACAAGAGTGCTGACAAACATGGGACATGACAGCTGCAATTATTTCAGACTAGTAATTTTCGCTCTTATTATATGAGCAAGCTGTGTATACTTTTTCCTGGAAATTTCTTTTGTAAGGAAACACATACTGTTGTAAAGCTTTAATAGATACATATAACTTGAACTTTCTATGACATCTGATTAGCTTTATCATGTTTAAAATGTTGAATTGTTTAATTATGTGTATGAGAGTATGAATCATTGTGGAGTTTTTGATTGTTCTGAGTCTGAGAAACCACCCACTGTGAAATCATCTTTTGCTTTGAGGGAATCTCCAATTTTAGGAGTAGAGAATGCATTTTCCATAAGAGTTTCTCATGTCAGAGCATGCATTGTGAAGGACCTCAGGCAAAACGGCATGTCTGTCAATAATATAGAGGTTCTGCATATTATTGTTGAAGGGCGTAATTGTTAATGCATGAGCACCTAATTCTGTTTATGGCTTTTATAAATATATGTACACTGATTTGCTTTTCTATAAGGTAGACTATGTGGCCAAAGTTTAAAGAGCATCAAACCTATATGTGCTTTTTGAACATTACATTACAGGTTTAACTCCTCCTTTGCATTTATAATAGCCTCCTCTCTTTATGGGAAGGTGATTTTAGAGCTGGACTGGGGGGATTTGCTTGTTCCACCTCAAGATTATTATTAAGGTCAGGTATTGTTGCTGTTTGTTCAGGACTGGGGTACAGTTGGTATTCCAGTTTATTCCAAAGTGTTCAGTAGGGTTAAGGTCAGGGGCCCTGTGCAGTCCACTAAACTTCTTCCAGTTCGGTGTTGAAGAAAAATATCTTAATGACTTCCATTTATTCAAAGGGGCATGATCATCTTGGAGCATATTTGGGCTAAGCGCTGTACTTCCAGTGAAGGGTAATTAAATTGCAGCATACAATGCCATTCTAGACAACTGTATCTTTTAGACCCAAGGCATAGTTTGAGTAGACCCAAATATAGATCTGCTGTTCACGTGTTCACACACCTTTGGCTATATAGTATGTGATTTATAAACTCTACTCATAAACCTTTTGTGCTTTTTTCCATTTAGGAATCAATCTCTTGATTCTCAGGGTTTCAACACTGCCAAAGATCGTAAATAAATTATTATGGGTTATGAGTTTCAAAAATAGTTTAAACATTTTCTAACATTCTCCTACATTGTTAAGAGTATAGACCACCAATATAAAATGGACAAGTGATCAAGATTCATCTGTAACAAATTAATATAATTTATTATATGGCATGGTTTGTTCACATTTGCTTTTTGTACATATAAAGTTAAACATATGTTGTTCGTTATGTCAGAAAGTTGTTTATTCTGTGAGAAAGTAGCAGCCAAACCACATTGAGCACCTGTTTTATATTACAAAATTTTGTCCACATGCTACATATGAACCAAATTAGGTCTGTAGAAAAATATTCATTTTGGATAATGAATATTATATTTATATTATATTTGAAGTTAATTAAAAATCTAATTGAGAGAGTGCTGAAATTTGTAAGTGACAGTATTATTCTGATGCATATGCACAATTTCCAGTATTAAAGAAAATACATTAAGTAGCATCATTATGGGTGTTACCATTGTATTTTGTGCACAAACAAAACGAAAAAGTAAAATAAAAAGTATGCGCTTGTCTTAGAATAAAAAAATTTGTGTGAGATTAGAAGGAACTTTATTTGTGTGTATGAAAAAAAGTATATAATTGAGTGTTCAGTAAGCAAAAAATTTCAGCTATGGCAAATTAAAGAGTCTTAATGCTGCATAAAATTGGGACTATTTATGACTGAAGTCTCTCTGTCTCTCTCTATCTTTCTCTCTCTCATCTCTTACGCTAACACTCTATCTGCACAGTATGGCATTGTGTTGGATGCCGGCTCCTCCAGAACTACTGTATATCTGTATGAATGGCCAGCTGAAAAAGAGAACAACACTGGGGTTGTGACCCAGACTACAAAATGTCCGGTTAAAGGTGTGGAATAGACACTCATTCCCCTAATGCACAGTCTGAACACACAATGGTGTTCAAGAAAGCACTCTGTTTTGTGGGTTTCATACAGCACTAAAGCTTAAGACCCAGTGTAGGATTTCATGAGCTGAATGTGAGGCAATGAAATTACCCTCCAATCTTATTTATTGGCTGCTTTAAATAATAAACAGTGATTCTTCTTGAACAAAGAAACCAGGAGAGTCCTGCCCTACTGTATTGACATTTATAGTTCATTTTATGAAAGCAAACAGAACAAGAAAAACACCATGTTCTTGGACTATATATATATATATATATATATACAGTATATCTCAATTGATACAGTAGAGCAAATGAATATAATACTTCCTCAGGTACCTTCAGTGAATATAATACGGCTATTTATTATTTTATTACAGTGTTTCTTAATTATGATTTAAAACCTTGATGGGTAACATGTACTATGTGCTGGCTATTTAATAAAATGACTATGATTGGGTTGATTGACAGGCCCTGGTATCTCAGAAATTAATGCAGAAGCCTGGAACAGCCTTAAAAAGTGTATGGAAAACATAACAAGTTTTATTCCTCCACATCAACATAAATCAACGCCCATCTCACTTGGAGCAACTGCTGGAATGAGACTACTGAAGTAAGGTTTTTTTTTTTTTTTTTTTTTTAACAGCTGTTTGTCTTCAGTTGTATCATCAAATCTAATATTTTTCACATAAAAAAAAAAAAAAAAAAAAAAAAAAACCCACAAGATTCCAATATTATTTGTCATGAAATGCATGTAAAGTGCAAGTGCAATAAAAAATCGAAAAGACATCAATCATTAAACACAAGGCTTGGCAAAGTCACTAGAAGAAATACTTCGCAGTGATCTTGTGAATGGAGGTCTCTTTTAAAGTATAGTTTGGGAAATTAAACAAGACAGCGTGTGTGGTCTGTGAGTTCAAATTCACAGCTGCCATATGTGGAGGCCGCAATGATTGCTGGGAACTGGAGTTTCCAGCTGGCTGAGGTCTGAAATTATTTAGGCTTAATTGTTAATGAACAAGCTGAAGAACCTATGTCACCTATTTTAATCTCACTACCAGTGTCTTGCAGAAGAGGAAGGGTTTCTTACTGCGGTTTCCTTGTTTTAAATTGGCTTTGTAAAAATATTTATTGTTAAACGTTTCATATAAATAGCTCTGAATTTAATGTAATTAAATCATAAAACATGTAGACATTGTATAGTTTATATTTTATATAGTTCATACTTTTTATTTATCTGCATTCTTTTTTCTTGGTTTTATTTTTTCTCCTCATTCTATTCCCTCATGCCAGACCATCGTAAAAAGCATTTCACTGCATGTCGTACATGTATGTATGTATGTGTATGTGACAAAAAAAATTTAATTTGATTTGATTTGAAAATATATTCATTTATAGAATAAATGATTGATTACCACCTGTTGTCTCTGTAAAATCTCATGTTTTTAATATTTGTATACAGACAGAAGAATGAAAAGCAGTCAAACGATGTCCTGTTTGAAATACAAAAGTATCTTCGTTCTTTGCCATTCGATTTCCACAATGCTTCCATCATCTCAGGTCAAGAAGAGGGTCTGTATGGGTGGATCACTGTCAACTATCTGATGGGAAACTTTTTGGAGGTCAGGACAAGACTATTGTTCACTTCATATACACTGATTTTTATTATTAAAGTGGAGGCTTTTATACTCAATTATGTGAAAACCGATGATACAAAGGTCTATAGGATATATTCTATCTAGGCTAGTTTGTTAAAGGATTTGAATATCACAAACATAAATTGCAGTATGTTCGTAACATTCCCTATGTTATGAGTTTTTAATAAACCAGTGCATTGTTCACTTTGATATGTACAGAAAAATATATGGAATGCTTGGGTTCATCCTCATGGAGCACGAACTGTGGGGTCACTTGACCTGGGTGGGGCCTCCACTCAGATCGCCTTCACAGCCCCGTCTGACACCACTGGAGAGGATCTCATAAAAATTTCTCTCTATGGCTACGAATACAATGTTTACACACACAGCTTCCTGTGCTATGGCAAAAATGAGGCTGAAAAACAAGTTTTGGCTGAGCTTGTTAAGGTAATATTTTCTGTTCCTGTAATAACTTTAATTAGTTAAACGTTAATTGGTGGAGAAAAGCAAAAGTGCAGTAGTTTGCATAAATATGTAAATAAATAAAAGAAGAAAAATAAATTTGTTATAGTTGAACATTTACCAAGTAAGTTTTCACAAAGGTCCCTTTATATGTATGTTTTTCAAATACATTAGTATGTAATGTAATGCAAAATATTATTTAATATATGTCCACAATTTGCCTAAAATAACTATCTTTACATAAACCTCTTGACACAACTGTTATACAAAGTCATAAACAGTCAAATCAGTTATAAACACAGAAAGATTCTTAAAAAGCATGGACTTTTTTATTAAAGTATTTATTCCTGAAAGAATCACATTTTAAATAAATGCATTTACATTTTTAAGATGTTGCTCTACTACTTTTATTGTAGTAATAAAATAATGGTGCAGTATATGTTCTTTTCTCAGATCTTAAAAACCCTGAGCTGTATATATTTTAATTAACCTCACATTTACATTCACACCATTTGGCCGACACACTTATACAGAGTGATCTTTGTATTTATACAATGGAGCAGTTAAGGTGTAAGGGCTTTTCTCATGAGCTCTTCAGTGTCAACAGAGTGGTGCTAGGATCTGAACTAAAGACCTTCCAATCAGAAGTCCAGAAGTCTTACTTCTTAACCACTGAGTTTGGAAGAACTTAACCACTTTTAATGTGTCATACCAATTTATTTATATTACTACTATAATAACACTCTGGCTTTGTGTTGTATTATTATTATTATTATTATTATTATTATTATTATTATTATTATTATTATTATTATTGTTGTTGTTATTATTATTATTACTGTTATCATTGTTATTCAAAGTATGAACATTTAAAAATACTATTTTTTTAGAAACCACAAAGAGCTGACTGTCATTACAGTATGTAGAGTGTTTAGCCTGTGAAAGCTGCATTATAGCATTACTATATTGATCAATCCATTTGACTTGTTTTAATCCTCACACTAATTACACAAAGAAGACTGAAGAAATGCAGAGTGCAAAATCCCTGTAAAACCTTTCTTGTACTAATACAATAATGTTCACGCACAGTCCATTTAAAGCAGTGAAGTGAGCTTAGTCCTGACTGTATTAATGCTTTTCCAGACTACTTTGACATTAGCAACGTCCTGTTGAGAAGTGGCAGATAAAATTACATGCACAGCATTCTTTAGACGTCTTCCGTTCTTTTTTGCTCTTCTTCGCTAGCAATTATATTATACGCTGTACCTCATACCATGGATATATGGCATCTGATATGTCATCTCTTTCCAAGAAGTTAACAAGTTGTTTGTTTTACTGAGTTTATTAAACACTCTCAAGTTTTTCATGGAATAATTACTGACTTTGGTATCTCTTGTCCATCTTAGCTGTCCAATAATTGGTTGCATATATATCATCCATGCTATCCACTTGGCTACGAAACCACCATGAATGGAGAAGAAATATTTAGTAGTGAGTGTACAAAACACAGGACTCCAACTGGCTATTCCCCTGAGAAGTCTTTCACTTTCATTGGACAGAGTAATCCAGCAGCATGCAAATCCTTGGTCAATAGGATTTTTGACCTGTCATCATGCCAGGGAAAAGAGTACTGCTCATTTAATGGAGTGTACCAGCCACCTGTCACAGGTGACTTTATGGTAGGCATATTTAGCCCATGTTTACAATTATCATAAACTAATACCAAGCGGATTTTAGTCATTTAAGTCTTTTTATTGAATTGCTAAACAAAACAAGAAAATGCATAAAAAATACTGAAACTAAAATTTAATTGTTTAATTTAAAAAGATTTTCTGGGGAGTTCACCATCTAATCTTATAATTTATTTAACAGCAAGTTTAATATCCATTCAGTCTGTATGTATAGTGTGTTTAAAGCACATATCCATCATCACAATCACTGCATTAGTACTGCACTTTTAGTGATAATGTATCTTTTGCTGTTAAGGCCTACGCAGGGTTTTTTTACACAGCTGGGATTCTGGATTTGAAGGGCTCTAACAGTCTGGAGAAGTTTAACTCTTCGGTGTGGTCATTTTGCTCAAAGGACTGGAAAACAGTGAGTACCTCCCACAGAGTGTCAGAGAGAACGTATATGGTATTAACTTTATTGAAAAGTGGTCTCTGCTTTTTGAATGACTGCTGACTGAGCCACATCTGGGTTTCCATTCTTGTTTCAGCTCAAGTCTAACTTCACCATCACAGAAAAACACCTGAAATCATATTGTTACTCTGCAAACTATGTACATACAATTCTCGCAGACGGATACAAGTTTAATGCTGACAACTGGGAAAAACTTGATTTTCAAAAAGAGGTATCACATTACACATGAAACACAGTCAGGGTCATGGTGGATTGCAGCCAAATACTACTGATAAATAATTCAATGAACTCAGATCTCAGAGTCTGCATAATAGAATACAAGCGTCAGTCTTATTTATACTTGGCAAATTGCCAACAAGCAGACTAAAGAGGCATTATATTTATGTTAATTTTGAGCCTGACCAGAATAAACCATTTAGTAGCATTAATGAATTAAAGTAGATAAATAAAAGATTAAATGAATAAATAACTAAATGACTAGGGTATGAACTTATATTATTAAATTCATTCATTCATTCATTTTCTCCCGCTTATCCGTAATTCGGGTCGCGGGGGCAGCAGTCTAAGCAGACCCCCGCCTTTGACTGCTGCCCAATCCTCACAGCACCGTCCCTTACGGTCCCTCCTGCAGGTGGTGAGCCCACGGAAAGTATTATTAAATTATATTATTAAATTATAAAGGATAAAATCTTCGGTGCAATTATAGGGTTACATTTTCAAATCTAATTTATTAAAAGCATCAATACATTTTTAAAGAAAGATAATCCATTAACAGTACATGTGATTTTGTTAACGATCAGTTAATACTAAAAGTCATGGTTAAAAAAAAACGGAATAACAGGCTTTGATGTGGCTTTTTTCAGGTTTTGATGTGACACCCATGCTTTGATGTGAAAACTATTCATCTTTACACCTTTTTTCACTCTGGTTTTTAAAAATCCTTCTAATTTGAAAAAGATTAATAATAGAAGATGCAGTATTTCATGACAAATTCCTTCACTTGAACTTTTGTATTTCCTACCCACAGTTCTACAGTAACAATTTAAAGTCAATGCATCTGGTAAAGTTTTTTACAATGCTTATTTTTTTTCCACATTTTGTTATGTTACAGCTTTACTGCAAAATCGATTATATTCATTATTTTCCTTGAAATTCTACAAACAATACCCCATAATGACAACATGAAAGAAGTTTATTTAAAATCTTAGCAAAATTATTACAAATAAAAAAATAAACAAATCAAATGTACATAAGTATTCACAGCTTTTGCAATGACACTAAAACTGAGCTCAGGTGCCTCCTGTTTTCACTGATCATCCTTGAGATGTTTCTACAGCTTGATTGGAGTCCACCTGTGGTAAATTCAGTTGACTGGACATGATTTGAAAGGCACACACCTGTCTATATAAGGTCCCACAGTTAACAGTGCATGTCAGAGCACAAAGAAAACCATGAAGTCCAAGGAATTGTCTGTAGACCTCTGAGACAGGATTGTGTCGAGGCACAGATGTGGGGAAGGGTACAGAAAAATTTTGGCAGCATTAAAGGACCTAATGAGCACAGTGGCCTCCATCGTCCGTAACAAGGACTCTTTCTAGAGTGGGCACCCGGCAATCTGAGGAGCAATCTGGGGAAAAGGCCCTTAGGCAGTTGACCAAGATCCCGATGGTCACTCTGAAAAAACTCCAGCGTTTCTTTGTGGAGAGAGGAGAACCTTCCAGAAGAACAACTATATCTGCAGCACTCCACCAATTAGGCCTCCTCAGTTAAAGGCACATGACAGCCTGCCTGTAATTTGCCACAAAGCATCTGAAGGACTCTCAGGCACTAGAAAACAAAGATTGAACTCTTGGCCTGAATGCCAAGCGTCATGTCTGGAGGAAACCAGGCATCACTCTACAGTGAAGCATGGTGGTGGAAGAATCATGATGTTTTTTAGTGGCAGGAACTGGCGACTAGTTAATATCAAGGGAAAGATAAATGCAGCAATCTACTGAGACCTCCTTAATGAAAACCTGCTCCAGGGCACTCTGGAACTCAGACTGGGGCAACGTTCATCTTCCAACAGGACAACCTCCCTGAGCACACCGCCATGATAACAAAGGAGTGGCTACGGGACGACTCTGTGAATGTCCCTGAGTGGCCCAGCCAGAGCCCAGACTTGAACCCGATTAAAAATCTCTGGAGATGGCTCCCCATCCAACCTGATTGAGTTTGAGATGTTCTGCAAAGAAGAATTGGAGAAACTGCTTAAAAATAGGTGTGCCAAGCTTGTAGCAACATACTCCAAAGGACTTAAAGCTGTAATTGGTGCCAGAGGTGCTTCAACAAAGTATTGAGCAAAAGCTGTGAATACTTGTGTACATGTGATTTATTTTTTGCTTTTATTTTTAAGAAATTTGCAAAGATTTCATATAAACTTTTTTTCATCATTATGGAGTAGAATTTTGAGTAAAATAATGAATTTAATCAATTTTGGAAAAAGGCTGTAACATGAAATGTGGAAAAAGTAAAGTGCTGTGAAAACTTTCTGGATGCACTGTAATAGTAAAGTCGCCATTTAACTGTAACTTCTGGTGTTTTGCAGGTAAATAAGACGAGTATAGCTTGGTCCCTGGGCTACATGCTAGCTCAATCGAACATGATCCCTGCTGAGGCAAAGCTCCTGAAGCTACCCATTTCCAACAGTGTGTTTGCTACCCTCCTCTTCCTGTTCTCCGCTCTTACCATCATCACCCTTATGTTTCTTATTATCACGCTGGTACGGATCTGTTACTGATGTTGTTGAAAGCCCAACTCAGGAGCCTAGCTTTGGCCTTTAAGCAGCAGCACTAGAAAAAAAAAGCACAAACCTAAATGCAGGAAACCTATGTGTCTTTCACGATGTCTGTGTCACTGGTTCAGCTACTTCTACCAGGGCCCAAAAACAGGTTCACACCACAATCTTCTCTACTAAGAAGCTGTTTGAAGGTTTTACTGTTTCTTCATTTTCTGACTGTTGTTTAAAGTGAATTAATGCTGCATTAAGTGTGTAGCTGACACACTTTAAAATAAAGAAATTAAAGGTATTTCAATTCAACACTGATCAATCACACATTTTATCTTGCACGTCTGAAATGTTCATATAAAAAATGTAATTCAAATGAATGTACATGATAAACGTAACTAAATTTACCGTAAACAATTGTTCCGTTTAAACATGCTTCTACTATAGTTGAGTCACTGCTATACAATTGTGCTAGATACTAGATACATTGGTGACAGATCTTAAAGCTGTATTAAAATTATTTCAATTCATACTGGAATGTTGCTGTAATCAGAGCCAATAGCAATACTGTTGAATTGTGACAGTGTTTTTAGTGTTCTTCCACATACACTTTCAAAAGTGTTGAACACAGTTAAAAGAATTGGTTATATACTGTATAGAGAGTGAGGATTAGTATTTACTAAATGATTGTATTTGCCACTACTACTACTAAAACTACTCAACTGTAGCCATTCCATCTTCATATTTAATATTTTAAGAGTTTTATTTTACTCTGATGTGTTTTCTATACTGAATGTTTAAGAGTTGCAACAGAAAAGGTTCTTATTTGGATGGTATTGTTAAGCAGCAATATAACAAGCTAAAGCCAAAGTCATAAATAGCATCTAGCAAAAATAAAGAAATAAATCTACATGTAGCCTTTCAGAATTTCAGGGTAATATTGTTCTGTACATACGTAAAATGCACTAAACCTGCCTTATAACATATAACACACCCCATAACCCCTAAAATAAAATTATACTACGTCTTTAAAGGACAAAAGAGAAAACTATTCTTGTTTAGAAGAACAATGTTAAGAAAAGCACAGGTTTACATGGTTGCTTTCACAGATTTGTACAGGGTGTAGAATAAAGTGTGCTAGTAGAAATATAAAAAAAAATGGAAAAGAAAGAAAAAGGAGGGGGATTGGTAGATACTGGTGGGAGATTAGACTGTTTTAGGCACTATATTTTATTATTTCATCCATCCATCCATCCATCTTCTCCCGCTAATGAAAACATACTTAAATAATCTAAAATTGTTTTTCTTTTATGTGTTATGTTTGTTGTATTGTCTTGCATTGTGTGTTTTGAAGTAGCTTTGAATGCATGTCATATTTCAGTGCACATTTTAGTGAAATAATAATAAACTTTATGAATGTTAACAAAACAGTCTTCAGGATGATGTCTACAATTCTTAAAGATAGATGAGATAAGAGAAGACAAGACAGACAGACAGACAGACAGATAGATAGATAGATAGATAGATAGATAGATAGATAGATAGATAGATAGATAGATAGATAGATAGATAGATAGATAGATAGATAGATAGATAGATAGATAGATAGATAGATAGATAGATGCAAATTCGTAAACTGGTCAGTAGAGAGCAGTATTGTTCTAAATTCATGACACTCAGTAAGGGGAAAATTCACTTAACCTGATTAAGAGCATATTTAAAATTTAGTTACTATCTAGATTATGATATTTATTATACATTAATGTGTTTGTTCTCCCTCTATAAACTACCTCCAGTACACGCGTAGGACGTGGGCGCGCACTCGAGCCGGCATTAAAAAGCGCGTGCGTGTGCATTAGAGTGCAGATTAGTAACTAAATTACAGAGGGAACTGCAGAAAGGATTACAGAGAGTGTGAACTGGAGCTTCAGATCATATAACGCCGCTCTGCAGACGTTTCAGGTTAATGCATGGCGACATGTTGTCTCCAGATTTATAAAAAAAAAAAGACTGTTAAAATGCTTTTAAACAACCTTGAATTCATAAGACCACACTGATTTGTCTGGAACACTAGAAGTGCTACTCTATCACTTGTAATGAGTAGGTGCTTCCTCCTCGCCTTTCCCTCCTGCCCCTCCAGCAGGCGGGTTTTTTTCCCTCTCCAGGTTTCCCTATGGTTTAAAAAGTCGGCGCATTCTGTAGCTCTCAGGTTTCACTCTTCACCAGGAATCCGGAGGGATTGTCCTGCTCGAGCAGTCTAGCCCTTACTGCTGCTGAGAGTTCAGTCCTTGGAGAAGAATGTGAACTTGGGAGGTTTTTATTTGTATTTTTTATTTGCAGTTTTCTGAAAACCTCTGGAACTCAAAGGTGCACGGTACGAAAGCGCAACACACGCGCGCGCATACACACATCCTATACCCACATGCAGCCTGAGGATGTAAATAAGATTCTGTATGAAGAGTGTGAGGACGAACAAACACACACACACACACACACACACACAGAGTGGAGCCATGAAGCGTGAGTGCGGCTTCTGCAGCCTGCTGCTGTTTCATGCCATAGGAATGAGGATGATGATGTGGCGATGAAGGAGGCAACCAAGGACAGACCTGTGTGAAAACTGCACAGCAGGAAGAGCTTTAATGATACCGGTAAGAGGACATAAATAATTGTCTGTTGATTCCTGTTGTGTTTCAGTGCTTTTATCCCTCTCATGTAGTTTGTGAGACATGGCTCTGTTCCAATCACCTTCTCTTCATTAAAAAAAACAGTTACTGGATTGTTTTGCTGTGTTGAAGGATTGACATGTTGGTACGCAGTTGTTTCCTCATGCATTCTACCGTGCATACCTTTATATGAATAATGCACACACTCTATAGACATACTCGATTACACAGCGCCACCTACAGCTGCGTTTTAAGGTTGCAAAGAGGTTCCGTTCAAACAATATTGAACCACGTTTTCACACTTACTTTCATGACCTGTTAAGCGAATAATAAGTTTCTCATTTATACAAGTGAGCAGTTAAATTATTTAGATGAAGCGCCCAACAGGAGTGCTGGGATTTGAACTCACAACCTTACAATCAGAAATCAAACATATTACCCTCTGATTTACGATAGATACTTATAACCCACGTTCCTTAAAGTATTTATTTTTTCTTTCTTTTTTATTGTTTCAGATAGAGTGTGTGTGTGTGTGTGTGTGTGTGTGTGTGTGTGTGTGTGTGTGTGTGTGTGTGTGTGTGTGTGTGTGTGCGCGCGCGCAGTGCTTTAGGGAATGTAAACTTTAGGGAATTTAGGGATCTATACTCATACTCATGCATTCATACAACACCGTCATACTTCTTGTCCTCCTGATTACACAACACAGGCATAAAATATGTATTCATTCACGTAATAGGGCTTCATTAAATACATATTCCTGATCTGGGTCCCTGTGAAGCTATAGCCTATCCCACGAACAGTACTGTAGGTGCAGCGCAGAAGAATTCACCCCAAAATGGGACACCAGTCACCTGCAGGACACTGCACAAAATCTAACAGGCATTTTTGCATGGTTCGTCCTTTTACCTACAGGTTTCTAAAAGGTGTAAGGAAAATCAAAAACTTGGAGTAAAACGAAATGGAGAGAAGTAGCAAAATGCTATATAGACTGTAAGCCAAGCCCGTGATGAAAAAAATCTCTACACACACACTCACACACACACACACACACACACACACACACACACACACACACACACATGAATTTCTCATCACTCTCCTGGACTTGATTCTCTAGAGAAAAAGCTCAGCAGTGAAGGCCTGATCAGACCTATATTTAATGCCTGAAATAGGTCTGCTTTTGTGTGTGGTCTCAATCTTCCCTCACACTCATTCATCATGGGTTCTGTACTCTGAATCTTTAAAAGCATTTTTCAGTTTTTTTGCACATTTGAGTTCACCACATTAGATGCATCTAACATCCTGCTAAAACCTTTCTGTGATTAATGATATAAAAAATGAATTGGAGGACAAGCTCTTTGTGTGTGTGTGTGTGTGTGTGTGTGTGTGTGTGTGTGTGTGTGTGTGTGTTCATATATGAAAGCTTTGCATTTGCACTTTATCCACAGAAGCTTGGTTCAGGTTTCATGCAGATTCTTTAGTGACGCAGTCCAAACAAGCCCAGGCTCTACTTCACTGTATCGTCATGCATTATGAATGATCCATGTATTGCTAACCGGCATAACCATAAAAGTCACTTACTGCTCCTAAAAGAAAGCCAGATTTATTGGTAAAGCATTTGTTCCACAGAAAATCATTGCATTGTGTAGTATGAGTCATGCCATTTTTAGCTGTTTGTTGAAACTAAGTACAAGTGTGGGGTATTCAAATAAGACAATCGAATTCTGACTGAGAAAGAATCCATATTAAGTTTAACAAGTCCAGATCATGTACCAATTCATAAATGTTTGCAGCCAAGATTGCAGCCAGTGCTTGATGTGTCAGCTTGTTCTGCAGACCACAGCAGTTTTACATCTTAAACATGAGGCTGACTGTGTGGCAGCTTGAAGTCACTGTAAATAAAGGAATACGATTTAGAATGCATCCTGCTCTTTGCTTTAAAAACTAGAAGTTTGCTAGGACATTTTGAAAGTTTAATCTGTTGTAAAATTATTGTCCAAAAACTATTTTGTACTGACAGCCAGGAAATCATACATGCTTTAGGTGTACTTAAATTCAGTTCTGGACAGACAGAATCTAGTACCGTTTCGGGCTTTTGGCATACAGTATATTTAACAGATTAATAATTTATGATGAAACAAAGTGTTTACAATGCATACATAATTAATAAAACTTCTTATAAAATTATTCATACACTTCATAAGTGCATGTTAATTTGGCATCATTGCTTGCTTTTGTATGACTTACAAGTAGTAAACCTCCATAACCTTTCAAACCTAAAGCTCTGTCCCATCAATCAAACACCAGGCTCATCTTAAACCAATCCAAGCTGGATATCTGATGACTCGCACGCAACTGCAATCAGCAGTCAGGCTTATAAAGTCTCTCTCCAGCACCTTGTCTGGTGTTAAAGAGCTTTCTTAAATTTGACCATGATCCTGTAAAGTTCTGTGATAATGACTTTTTTTTTAGTTCATGCCCATTTCCTTGTTTTCCAGTTTTTATCATGATTCATGAACTTGATTAATGTCTAAGCTTTCTTTCTTTTTTTTGCTAACTTTGTGTATCTTTTAAATTCTTCCTCTGCATCCCATTGTCTTCAAGTCAAGACAGTCAGTATGTTTTAGATTAGTGAAATCTGGTGCACTAGATGTTACTAATTAGAACGTTTTATTAAGGCGGTTTAAAATGCACCCACTAGGCATTTTATTGAGGAACACCTGTGCACCGAGTTATTCATGCAATTATCTAAATAACCAATTGCATGACAGTAGAGCAATGTATAAAATCATGCAGTTAAAGCCAGCAGCTTCCTCAAATGTTTATATTAACCATCATAATAGGGGGAAAAAGTGATTTCGGTGATGATGACTGTAGCTTGTTTGTTGGTGCCATATGGGATGGTTTGACAGTTTCTGTGCCTGCTAATCCCCTGGGATTTTCACACACGACAGGCTCTAGAGTTTTCTCAGAATCGTGCAATTAAGAAAAACATCCAGTGAGTGGCGGTTCTGAGAACAGAAACACCTTGTTGATAACCAAGGTTTACAGACAATGGCCAAACTGACAGAAATGCTTTCTGCAGCTTTAGCATGCCTAGGCTCACCAAAACTTTAGAGTTGAAAACTTGGAAAAATGTAGTTCTGTTCTGATTAATCTTTTTTTTTTCCTTTTCCGCTGAGGCACACAGGTTTTAAACTTGTTTACTGATTAAAAAGTAATTGTTCCACATTTCATATTCTACTCTTTTTCATCTTCTGCATTATTCTACAAGATTCTGTCCCTATTTAAATGTAAGCAAATTCATATCTCAAAAGAGGCACGATTCCTTCCGTCACAATGTACATGACAAATTCAAATCATATCAGAAAGGCAAACCAATATTTCACACGACGTCAGCGCAATATTTTCCATTTTTGTTCTTTCACAGAACTCACTGGCATAATGATTTAATGGCTCACACTTGTATAACAGGAGGATCTTGTTCTATAATATTATTTCCTCCATTTCATATTCTGTACAAAAATATGTCAAACCCTCCGCTTCTGGAATGACGCACGTTTGTAATCAAAGATATCATGAAACCTTTTGTGTTTTTCAGAAGGTGGTGTAAATGGAACCCTGTATATATTGTGACCGGCAGGCCAGAGTCAAGTCAGAGTCAAGTCAGTGCACAGGTATGTCAGAGGGTATGAAAAATTAAGAAAAAATAAAACAAATCTCTATTCCCAGTTTGCCATTAATTTGCAGTCTTTAATAGTATATTCCCAATTCAATGCTACTACATATGTTGTATTTTGTCTGTTCTTTTAAAAAAAAAAAGGAAGGAAAGAAAAGCAGAGCTACTATAATCTGGGTCAATAGGTCTTATCTAATGGATAGTGTCCACAGAGGGCCTATGAACCAGTGTGAAACCAGGGTTTGTTCAGCCAGAATGTGGATCAACTCTCTTCCACCCACCCCAACTTGAATATCACCATACTTTCGCTTTGTCTCTGCTGCTCCATTATGTTTTCTCCTTTATCCATCTCTTATTCTTTATCAGGCACCTTTTCTCAATGTTAAACATTAAACATCATACTATACCAATGTCCTTATAATGAATCGATTATGTGACAGACACACAGACAGACACACAGACAGACATGCAAACACCTAAAACATAATGTACACTTGCCCTAAAAAGCTTCTCCAATGATTTGCTAATTATTATTTGCAAATAATGTCCTGTTTTGTCCTCCGGTACTCTGATCTCTTATGTAGATTAGGATGGAGTAGAGAGACGTTAATACTAATATTCTTCCTCATACTAATACAAATGCTTCAATACCAACATCTGATCCCAAGTGATTTCTTTTTTATCTAAGATAATGCTTATGGACAGATGACACAAATAACAGTGATCTGGGCAACATTTATGATTCTAAACAAATTAAATCAGACTGCAAGTGACAATGACAGCATTTACCTACAATACAGGCAACCTAATAAAACATCTTGATGGTTCTATACAGACTGTGAGGTTGGGTGATCTGAATGCTTAAAGCAATATCAGGAAGCATGTTTATAAGAAAAATTAATTGTGGACATATGTAAGTATAAATTACTTCAGTTCTGCAAACACTGAGTACAGAAAAACTTGCCATAATGGCTTACAGATTAAAATCAGCATGGGTGGAAAATCAGCACGACTCTGAATAGGTATGGAAAATATCTGCGCTCAAGTTTAGATGTGTTAAAACAACACCTACCCAGTACATTTTTCTTGATAATTGGCTGCTGTTTGTAGTTGACTAGAAGGGAATGATTTGAACTGGAGGCACTGAAACTTTCTGTACTGATAGCAGGACAGAAACACTTACTTTATTTGTAAGTACTACATGCATTTTTCTTGGTCTATATTTAATCTGGACAAACATTAACAAGACAAAAAACAGTGGATTTAGTATTATTACTGACAAGAACAATAAAAAACATTCTCGTTTCAGTTAGAAAAGAAAATTGCATTGATGCATCTCTGGTTCTAGGTCACATGCTGATAAGTATGTAGTAGTTATGATAAAAGTATTAAACCCCATCTATCTATCTATCTATCTATCTATCTATCTATCTATCTATCTATCTATCTATCTATCTATCTATCTATCTATCTATCTATCTATCTATCTATCTATCTATCTATCTACCATCTATCTATCTATCTATCTATCTATCTATCTATCTATCTATCTATCTATCTATCTATCTATCTATCCATCCATCCTTACACGTCTCTCCTGCAGATTACTTTACTAATATTGCTTTCCTGACAGCTCTAATGGTCTCACGGAAAATTTTTGTTAAATTACTGCCAAACACAAGGCTTTTCCCCCTCTTTTTCTGACCTTCCCCTTCATCACAAACAAGCCATTAGTGCAAGCTATTTCTTTATCTTCTTTTTTCCTCTCCAGTGAGATGACTTGTTGTATGGGCCATTGGCATGTCTCTAACTTGCAGTTTAAAGCTAGAGGCGATGTAATTATGCAACACTGGCATCTCATAAGGGAGGTCTGATCATTATCATTAAAATTGTCTCTGACCTTATCTTAATCATCTCCTTGGTGGGTTTCGCATTAACCTGTCCCTGCTGTGTCTTTATTATCCTCCATGTTTAATGAGATCAGCTCCTTTGAGATCCTCGCTCAGTCACAGCCTGTTTGCCGGGTAAAAGACTAAATGACCTCACTTGTCTGTACCTGTGCTGGAATAAGTTAAAGGGATAGTACAGCAATCTTCATTTCCAGAAGAAAAAGTAGTTAGGTAATACAAACAAACAATATCTCTAGATCTTTGAATTTGGCAAGATTGTTCGTTCTTTTTCATATTTAATTTTTTCATAGGGTTTATTCTTTTAGATAAAATTGTCAATTTTTCCAAGAACAACCAGTTTAAAAAAACAGATTTTTAATGATTTCTGTTTTTATTATGCAGTTTTTAACTGTTCACACTACTCTGTTTATGGTTAAATTAAGGATTAGGAAAAGTGGGTCTCACCTAAACAGAATGTGAACTGGAATTACGATCCATTCGGTCTGTTCCATTATGATTGTGTGGTTTTACTATGCCAGAAGTTGAGACAGAGCCAGTGGTACGTTTAAAGCCACGTTTAAAGTACGTTTGAGCTCTTCAGTACAATCCATTTTTGTTTCAGATTTGTCTGTGGAGAATACAAAGCTTAGTGCCTTAGCTCGATTTTTTGTACTTGTTAGCAATGGGCATGACTGAAACACCCAAATCAAAAAATTAGGAGGAATGTCCACTTATATTTGGCCATTGAATTGAATTAAAAATTTACTAACAGTAAAAATGTACTAACTATCTGTCTCCTAATCTGTCTGGATGCTGTGCCTTGAGCACTGACTTACTATAAAGTATGACACCATTCTTTGCTCTTTTGGTATTTCTTTTTTTCGTATGTTGACAAGAATGGCATGTGTTAAGTGGCTGCTTAATTAAAGAGGTGTCTTGCGAAATGCGAAAAGAGAAAAAAAGACAATGGTATGAGGTGATATCTCTCTTTTCATTACATCTTGGTTCAATTTAGTGGAAGCCTTCTCATTTAACCTCCATTAAAATGATCTGTTATTGAAATATATTTATTTCTCTTTAAGAGCTGTAGCCATTTTTCAGGATTAAAATTATTTTATGCACGGATCAATGTTCGGCACCATACTATTTTTGATGATTAATTATTTTGTGTTTTCATTTGCATGTTTAATTCCTCTGTGAACCATATATTTCTATATCAGAATTCCTATATAAATATTGACACCTGATCTTCTCCTATAAGTCATTATTTTTTCTGTGCATGTCTGTCATTCCAGGGTTTGCTATAAGTAAAACATGCCATTAAAGCAGCTCTTGGTTTATTTTGTAAGCACGATTACCCACAAACCCAAACCCTACCCATCTCGCTCTACAGCACACCATCCTTAAAGCATGCCAGTGAGGATAATGTGCACAACCTTACAGAAGGCAAGCCTGTATATTAGTTTACTCGGAGGAAGGAAAAACTAATCCATAAGAACTTCAGCTCTTTGGTGCTACAGGCATGAAATTCTTCAACCTGCCATATAATGGGACTCTTTCATAAGCACTATCTGGAAAAGTCATAAAAACATTCAGCCACAGTGAGAGATCCTACAGAGTCGAGACATTCCTCTCCCCTCAGGTTTCCTTCTCAACCATAGAGATACAGAGACAGGCAGCAGATGTACATTTTGTGTAGAAGAGAAATGTTTAAAAAAAAAAAAAAGGAAAAATTATATATAATTTGAGATGAGAGTTTAGTGAGAAAACAAAGCAAACCAACCAAACTGCCAGCTTTATCCAAATATAAATATTTAAAAACAACATTTTGCCTTGCTTTATTTCCTATTTTTAGATAAACATTGGTAGACAATTGTTGCCATACGCAGCCAAAAATTACAGCGTACTCTTCATGAAAATGGTATACTGGGGCCAAGATAATTAGAGAAGTCCACTAAAAAAAGGCTAAATACATGTTTGGGGTCTTTCCAATCCACTTATGATTTCTGTAATGACTGAAGCAGTTTTCAGGGCAGTTTCAATTTGGTTCAAAAAGATGGTGGCATTTTGGGAATAATACAGAAAATAGAGAGTGGGAAAGAAAGAACGTGGGCAAGAAACAGAATGTACATGGTGCATGAATAGAAAATCGTACTAATGTTGATCTTTTCCCATATAACCTATACATATAGCACCAATCCTCTGAATGGAATTTCTTTTTTGACTCCTGCTAATATATATTGTCTCTTCTTGTGAACTGAACTGCATTTATGTGGGGGAAAATAACTATTTTGTGATTTGCTGACATTGGCAATAAAGTAGTTATAGCTGTATGTTTTTTCTTAATCAGCACTGTTTTTCTTTTTTTTTTTTTTGTCTGGCAGGCTCTAGGAGCAGGGATGAAGCTGAAAGTGAAGCGGCGCTACATTGTGGTCTTTCTATCTCTCCTCACCCTGTCAGTAGTGATGATAAACACATATTCACCTTTGCCCTGTGAACAGAAATGTTTGCTATCAGAAGGGCCTCACCATAACCTACCTATTGAGACAGAAGCAAGGAACTCTAAGCATCTAGCTCCAAACATTCATAGGGGATTTTTGAAGCTTTCTAAAAAGAAAGCTTTAGAAAAGCACACACTAGTAACTGACCTGCACCAACATATAATCAGTAAACTACAGGAAAATGTAAATTTTTTAACCAGAAGTAATGTAAAAAGAATGTTTGTGAAACCAAAACAAGGGTCTTATCAAGGCAAAAAGAAGCACTCCTCCCAAATCAATATGGCAAATACACAGAATGTGTTGTCCAAGCAACTAAGCAATAGGAATGACTCTAAATATTCCAGTGATCTTCTTGCTCCCAGACATGACCAAGCCATACCTCAGTCTGCCAGCAGGCATTCTCTTCACACAGACATTAAACCATGCAGGCACAAATGCACTCCAGATGGGCCCAAACCAGCGGTGCTGAAGTCTAAAGCCGGTGTACGGCTGTCTACAGAACTTAAATGGACCTTAAAAGGAGCCAAAACATATGAAAAACAAGCAAAGCTTTCTGAGAAGAAGCAGCATCACTCAACGGATGAGACTAACCGTGTTTCTGGAGAAGGGGCTGAGGGGTGGGACTTCATGGCTAGTTGGTGTAAGACTTTGCATGATCAGCATATCAATGACCTTTCTGATCAAACTAGTGCTGAGTCTTTGCCCTGGTTTAGTAAGGATGATGTGCAGAAGATGGATTTTCTTGCCAAAGGCTCTGTGTTGAGTAAAGCCAGAATTCCAGGCCATGGCCAAGTGCTTCAAGTGGGACTTGGTGGTTGCAATAAAAAGACTTCTCCACTAAATGGGGTCCATAACACACTCTGTCAGACAGGACAGTGTGCCCTGATCAAGCGCCCCAATGACTGGTTTGAGGTTTTTGCATTCCATTTGGATAGGGTCTTGGGTTTGAACCGCAGTCTTCCAGCAGTGCTAAGGACCTTTCATAGTGATCTATTACCATATAAGTATACCAGTGGTTCTGGAAGACCTGTGGTCTGGTGGGACCCTGATATTCAGCACCTAGCTGATGACGATAATGACCAGAACTCTTTCTCCCTCTCCTGGCCCCAGTATCAGGATCTGTTAAAAGCAAGATGTGGCATTCAAGTACCTTTGAACTCATCAGTGTGTGTAGGGGTACACCATTCAGAGTGGGGAAGACTGGCCCTATTTGACTTCCTGCTACAGGTGAGAGCACAGATAGAGACTTACAATTATCATTTGTATATAATATAGTTTCTTTTTACACTTGTAATGAGAAATAAACAATTACTGATTTAAATTTTTGGGATACAAGAAACATTTACATTAATTAACCCTTAATGAGCCTGGTTACCTAGGAATGTAGACATAAATGTTATTTTGGAAAGTGCAAGTCCCTGAGGTATCCATATAAGATTATGCACAGCAAAATGAGGTGAGTCATATTATAAGTACAGAAATGAAAATGCAGCAAGGACAGGGGTATCGGGATCAATCAGACAAGTTCATAGAGTGAGAGGAGCCTCAGAAGGAGAAGAGTTTCAAGATCTGGCATGAATTGTAATGTAAGCAAAAAAATTTATGGCTAATGCAATATTGTTTTAACATCATCATTATTGAAAAACTTTTCACAATGATTCACTGAGTGAAATAAAGAACTCTGCCAAGTAAACAGTGGCTTGCCTGCCAAAAGCTGTACTGCACAAAAATCCTGATTAGCTTTTCCATCAGTAGACTTCATTTCCTTCTCAGACAACAGTCCATATCAGATCGCTTTGTGCAATGAGCCTGTATTTTTCCTTCGTATTTTGTTCATAAATGCATTTTCTATTCCCATAAATGGGTTCTCTGATGCACTTTTAATTAGATAAATCCAAGTGCATATCTCTGTCTGCAATGTGGTTAACGGTTGAGTTCATTTTTCTGTAAATCACAGATGGGTTCAATTTTAACGTGGTAGAGCTGAGTTTTATCAAATATATGTCTTAATAATCAGACATGTAATTACAGTGGTGTTCTATATCTGCTCAGTTTACTTACCCTATGCTTAAGGCAATGTCTTGAATAGGTTTAGTGTTTGTGTTGTAGACAGAGCATCAAAGTAATTGTGATGCATTCGGGTAAATGGCATCTTCAATCTGCCAATTATTGTTAATGATTCAATTAATGGCTTAAGCTAGTAGAACAGAACTCTAATTGAGTTGTTAGATGGAACACATTCTTATCATTCGCTCTGTATTAAGTAGGGTGTTTCAGATGGGGAGAAATATTTAAAAAAGCAGCAGTTATATAAACTAAAAATATGTTCTCAAAACAATGAAAACAGGAACAAAGTGGATTTACCTGTGGACAGAGCAGAGAAATTTTTTTCAGTTTAGCAAATTAGTGAAGTATATGTGCTATCGTTAATATACAGTCAATAATACAATACAGTATAACAACAGATATTACTCTGGTAATTGTGACAGATAGACGAGAGCTGTGGGACAAGAAGAGATTAACAAATAAGACTTTTTCTGGTTTTAGCAATGGTAACAGGGTCAGCTAAGATCTCTTCAATACAGGCTATGCAAAATGACATTTTGATTGAGATAAACAATTGAATTAAAGCAGCAAATTCTTTGGGTAATATTTTCTGTTTTTATGAATAGTAATGTTTTACATATTGAAGCAGAACCATTATACAGGATGTCCTTATAAGGGCTAAATTCTTGATTGTATACCTTAGCAAATAGTTAAATTGTATGTATTTGCAGCAAAAAAGGTGCTAAAATAGAGTGGGAAACAGTGTGTATAAGAATGTGTGTGTATATTTGAGTGTAAGAAGAGATAGCTATGATAGGCCTTGAAAAAAGTCAATAAGTGTAACCTGGCCAATGGCTAATAGCATGATATTGATCTGGTGTGATATGCTGAGCAGGATCCTGAACACTTGTATAAGATACTGGCCAAACAGCTCTGCTCGCTCTGAGGTGCAAGTTAACACCAATCAGTGTGAAGGACACATTCTCTGTCACTACCGGGAACAGAAGACTTTGTGTGCATTGTGTAAGACCTTTGTCTTGTGCTCTTCTTTTTTTCATATGAACTGAATCTTTTTATAAGAAAACAGCTTTCTATGTGTTGATGTTTTGAGGGCACGACTGAAAGCATAACCTGGAATTTCAAGTGTATTTAACAATTACCAAAATGCATTACTTAGGTTTACTGTCCATTATATGTACAATTTAGTATAGGAAACCCAATATGCACAGTTTTGTATTTGCCATTGCTGTAGGATGACTGAAAATGCACTTGTGACATTGCGTAAATACAGTTATTTTACATGCACACACACATTTCTTTTTTTTCATATAACCCCATCTTCCTTTTATTTTGGAAGGAAGTACAGGTCAGAGCTCAGACTCAGCCATTGCACAGCACCCATATGGCAGTCTAGGGCTCAGCAGTGGCTGTTTAGCACTTAGGATTTGAACTTACAGCCTTCCCATCAGTAGTTTAGAACCCCTGAAAAATCCAAAATAAAAAAAAAAATTTAAAAAATGAGGAATAAAATATCCATATATTTATTTGCAATGTACAGAACAAAATCATTGAGTATGGCTCACTGGCGCAAGAATGGAAAACATAAGAATGCACAATGTTATATAAGTAATAGGGTTATGTAAGTTAAAACTAAAGTTATCTCTGTGCTGAAAGAAAAACACAGAGGATTTCATGAAGCAGAATACAGTGTGTACATATTGCTGTCCACTGTTTTGTTGAAACAGAACATTCTGGCAAAAAAAAGACAAATACTGTTAAACTGTGTACTGATCTCTTATCTGATTGTGACTCATTATTTGGGTAGTTCATATTAGGACACACTAGCTGCATTTTCTCTGGATTACATTGTTCATATAAAAATGATCCTTCCAGTGTGAGGTTAATTTCCTTCTATTGGAAGTCTTGAATGTGGAAAAAAAGAAATGCTCTTCCAAAATGCCAATCTGTTGGACTGAAACTGGTTATGGCTTTTGAGCGATGCTTTTAACAGCCCTGTGCAATGTAACAGGGATGTGTAAAATCTTGAGAACTGAAGAAATATTTCTATAATGCTGTCCACTGAAAGTGTGAGGGCGATTATTGCCCACAATCCTCCATGGTGTCACTTGGTGTGTTGTGCTGTAACTATGAACCCATGCTGCATTTGTTTACCTTTACTCAGGTTGCAAGTGATATGAGCTGGAACATATGGGGTGGAGCTAATAATAATGTGGACCATTGGTTGATACGGTTATCGCAGCATTATTCTGATTATCCCTGGAACTGCTTCTCTGCTGGCACAAAAACGTTCAGCAGTAGGCTAGTGTAGTGACTGCCAAATCCTTCTGCATAGGGATGCTCAGCCATCTCCTGAGCCCTGTGCATTACAGTTCTCAAGGATAGCTGAAAGTAACAGATGAACAGAAAATGATGCAGTACCAACAATCTTTCCAATTAGCACATAAGATCACGCAATGTTGAGTAACATAATGGAACTGAAACCCCTTCTTATCGCCTTCACAAATAGTATTGAAAGACTTGAAGTTCAGTCTAGAAAAATGCACAACTCTGTATGTGTGTGAGTGTGTGTTTTAATGTCCTAAGGTATGGTTTGCACTCTCCTCTTTATTTTCACTAAAGATTAAAGGTGCACTTGGCTCTGTGTGGTTGCGTGGGCAGCCATTTATTACTGAGCCATGACGAGCCACACTGTTCGCTGTAGAAGCACCATTATAAAACCTATTATAAGCCTGATGAAATACACAACTCAAACATAGAGGACCACATCTCTGCATAGTTCAAACAGCTAGATCAATACAAGGACAAGCAGATGGATGGATGGATGGATTGATGGATGTTGCAAATAGCATTACTAATACTGTATTATACAAAAAAACATTATGATAATATTGTAATTAATGTAAAAAAAAAAAAAAAAAAGGGGGGGGCTTCTTTCTCTAAACCACTCACTCTGTGTGTGTTCATCTCCCGCAGGTGAATGACAGACTGGACAGATACTGTTGTGGGTTCCAGCCTGACCCTGCTGATATATGTGTGGAAAACCTTCTCAATGTCAAATGTGCACACCCTAAAGATTTAATGCTGGTGCATATTTTGGTAATGTCATTTCCTCTCTAGACTGCTAGGAATTCATTTTATCCAAAACTTTTATTTAAAAGTGGTTTAAAGTGGCACTTGTGCATTGAGGAATCAGCCATGTCCTTGAGCAGTTTAGGAATTTAACTCTTTCTTTGACATCCTTGCATGCATAAATGATGACATGGTGGCTTCAGTAAAACATAACACTATTGCACTTTTTCTCTCCTGATCTATGCAGTTCTATTGACTTGCCAGAAGACAAGAGGCTGAGAAGATCTCTTGCAAACTCTATGAAACAACACCTTTTTTTTTTGTTTTTTTTTGTTTTGTTTTTTTTAGACCTGTGCAGAATATGAGATGATATTTGGTTTATATGTTTTTATATTTTTTGCTCATGGACACTTGTCCAAATCAACATCTATTTCCAACAGTATATTCAACAGTATTTCCAATGGCATATTCCTTCAGTATACAGTCAACAGTATATTTAGCTTTATTTCCCCCTTGGAGCAGTGAGATACAACTAAATATAAAACCATTCACTGTTTTATCACACTGTCTTACTGTTCCAAATTCTTAACACTCACATGTCAAAAATAAGTGCATGTGTTATTTTCCAATTATCAAGGGATTTTTCTGTCACAAATTTTGATATTGTTTTAAAATGGTTTACAAATAATATTTGAAACACATTTTCTAGCATGCTATATATTACACAAATGACTGATGCTAAGTATTGGTTTTGATACCAAGCATCCCCATAAAGGTTAAGCAAATCTTTTCATTTCATTTACACACTTTTTTAAGGATGTTTAATATAATGTACAGAATGAAAATGGAATTATATCATAAATGACACAAACTGTCAACTGTGTCAGGTGCATTTTCTTTCTTTTTATGTGATTTGACAGTTTTACTTTGTGTTTGTGTTGTCCAAAAGCTTCATGATTACTGATAAGTTTATAGCAGATTATTTAACATAACTGAATAAAGTTTCAGTGTATTTATGCATTCAAGTGCACTTGCATTTCTATTACAATTATATTTATATGAATTATCTCACTTTTTTCTCGGCAGGTACGGCGGACAGATCCCTCCAGGCTGGTCTTTATAGATAATGCAGGCAGGCCTCATCACCCACAAGACAACCTCAACTTCAGACTGATAGAGGGCATTGATGTGTAAGTGCTGATATTTATTCATCATGAGTCGTTAAAAATCAAATGCATTTGCATTAGTAAGATCCTTATCCAGAGTGACTCATTTTAACAACTAAGCAATTAAGGGTTAAGTGCTTTGCATAAGGACCCTGTAAATGCATGGCAGTGCTAGGATTTAAACTCGCAACCTTTCGATTAGATGGCCAGCAATGCAATTGTTGACCCACCACTTTCCTCCACATAATGAATTTTATAAGGCGTTCCCTGAAGGTCTAGTGGTTAGGATTCGGTGCTCTCACCGCCCCGGCCTGGGTTCGATTTCCGGTCAGGGAACCGACCCCAGCCATTAGGGTTGCACAAGCCAGTGCACTCTTAGTGCCGGTCCCAAGCCCGGATAAATGAGGAGGGTTGCCTTAGGAAGGGCATCCAGTGTAAAAACATGTGTCAAATTGAACATGCGGATCACAAATACGGATGATCCGCTGTGGCGACCCCTAATGGGAGAAGCCGAAAGAAAGTAATGAATTTTATAAGGCATTTATGCAGCCACATTACTTGAAAAGTTGAATATAAATGTTTATAGAGGTTCATATATAATAACACTTATTTACTTATTCTTATGCTGTCCTGGTGAAAAAAAGAACATCCACAATGTGTTCAAGACAATAAATAATGATATCAAGTTGATGTTCAAGTCATTTGTTAATATTTTTTGTGTGCATTAAATAAAATATTTGCACCTACACAAGTGCACACAAGATATTAGACATGAAATCAATTGTTTTATTAAATTTGAAATGGGACCAAAACCTTTTTTTTTTATTATTATAATGTCCATGCGACTTACAGTAAAAAACTAATTGTCAACGATATGGAAATTTAAGAAGAAACTCTGCCATTAATTTTATATATTGATCTATGAATGATTTTGTTCAGTATGTTTACATTTTTAGGATTTAATACCTTGTCCTAAATTTAAGCCAAGTCTGTAGCTGAAGTTGTTTAATGTTTAGTTATATGTGTAAAGCGCAGCAGGATTTGTTTGTGAATTTGTGAGTGAGCATTATCTGATTTGTTTATCATAATACCAGCTAAAACCAGCTGGAGGCGTTGTTACATGTTAGGTAGAAACCTGGAATGTTATTTGTACATAATCATGCACTGAACAATAATGTAATTTAATAGTCATTATTAGTCCTGTTTATGTAGTGAAGAATAAGGCCTGTAGTAGGTTTAAAGTATATATCAAAATATCAGTAACAATAAAATGATAATTTCTGTGAACATTTAGCCTGCAGTAACTCAACCAACGCTTACTGACAGGTTTCAGAAATTTGGCTCAAACAGAATAATGACAGTGTGTGTGCATTTATATAATTTACATTATGCAAAGATGTGTGGTATCGGCGACAACATACATTTTCTGAAAATCAGAACAAAAAACGTGGGTTGCAGTGTTGATGTATCACTGTAACTAGAAACAGTGCCTAATATAAAATCTGCTGTTTTCCTTTAACTATAACATGGACCACCGGCTTCACAACAATCAGATAAGGAGGCACCTCTACCCACCTGTCAGTCATTTTGTCTGTCAATACAGAAACTCCTCTTGCACTAGCATTTCTTCATGTATTTTTTGGTGTGGATTTGGAGAGAAATTCTGAAGGTTATATTTATGTGGATTCTGAGCTTCCTATAAGCCAGCTTCAGTTAACCCATACCAAAATAACCTGAGTGCAGAGCGTGTTTTTGACTGGCAGGTTTCCGGAGAGAGCCATGTCAGTGTTGCGGTCTGGCTGTTTGGAGCAGCTGCTCCTGCGCTCACTCTCCGTGGATAAGGAGCTGTGGGAGACTCAAGGAGGAGCATCAGGTCTTAGAGCCACTATCCACACACTCCAGCACAGAGCTCAAATTCTGCTGCAGCACATCCAGAGCAAAAGAGTAAATACTGATTTGTGAAAATACACCTATTTATAAGAATTATGCTGACTACAGGCAGACATGGTTGCAAGTTTTTTTATGGTTAGAATGTGTAATGCAGCTGCTGCTTTATGAAGTGCATATTAATAACAATAATCATCATAATAATAATCATAATAAAAATAATAATGCGGTGGTACAGTTATTCTGCAACGTTAAAACAGCATACTGCAGTGCACTGTTGATTGTTTTCTCAAAAAATTAATTTGGGAAGATTTTATTAAAGATAGCTTTTCACTATTTAAAATTCAAAATTCTTTCTACAAAGAGAAATGAGTAGGCTAACCCTAAAAGTAAGTAGTTAGATTACTTAGCTAGTTTCTGGGTTCCTATGCCGATTTAACAAATACAGGAATCAAAGTTAAACGTACATGAAATGAAATTTATATTAATCATAAAAAAAAAAATCAGATGCCTCAAACAGCATATGTTTTGAGATGTGTGACTGTGCAAAAATGAATTTGCTCCTTTTTTTTCTGTAATGTGGTAACACATCTGATCATGCAGTATCATGCAGAGTTCAGAAATTACTATCATCAACTGGGTTGATGAGATCAGTTATGACTGTTATGTAATCTTGTACTATTTGAAGATATGCTTTAAAAATATATAGAATTTTATTATTTACTGGAATCAGCAATAATTCTAATGCATGACAAAAGACTATATTGTCTGACTTGTTTCCAGGTCATTATGAGATTTTAATTGAAGCTGTGTGTTAAAAGTATATTCACATTTACCTATGCCAGCATTGGAATCAATTTATTTTTTATTCTAAACAAAAATGTGTTGTATATAAGAAGTTGTCAAACTGCTACAAAGTAGTCTGTTTCAAATAATATATTCTAAATAAAATCATGTGCATACTAGTTGTACTAGTTTTGACACATGTTTAAATGAAAAAGGTTATCTGTAGTGTGACTCAGAGTTTTGGATTGCTCTTGAGGTCAAATCTGCTGGTCATCTACTGCAGTGTTAACAGGAGTACAGACTGAATGTAGCCTGCTGAAGAAATGCTGCTGGTTGGAAAATGTGTCTAATAAAAAAGGAAATATAGTGTCAGCATTTCTTCTTCTATAAACAGTTTTACAGCTTTTCTGGGTTGAGCCATTTGCAAAGATTTTTTAGTGCTAAATAGCTAAACAATCTTCAGCGTTTTAGCTGAGGTGTGAAAATCGGTTTCTGTTTCGGCAAACATGAAATAATCTTGTTTTTGTAGTTGTTTTTGTTCATTTTCAGTAATTGATAAAAACATGAATATGTTGCATATGTAAGACATTGCCCAGAATATTCTAATGTTTATGTTTGTTTGTATGTTTGGAAGTATTCAGCAGAATAAAATTGTATTGAATTAAATTCATTCAGCTTCCCAATATCATTTGTTTGTGGGTTTTAAACTTCCAAGCAGATAAACACCTCTGGATAACTTTGATGTGACTATGTCAAAACCATGAACTATTACCAGCATTATGAAACGGTAAAAAACATATAGCCAAATCAACCATCAAATAATCAACAGTGTTCATACAGTCACTGAGTGAAATTTAACCCATAAAAATTGAATATTTGTTGTTGTTAATTAGCAACTTTATAAAAAACAACCTAATTCCAAAAAAGTTGGGACACTCTGTAAAATGTTAATATAACCACATGCAATGACTTACAAATTTTTATCAAATGGTTACAATTATGAAATTTGCCATTTTAAGTAAAAAATAAGGTAATTTTTTTTTTTTATTTGATGGCTATAACACATCTCAGAAAAGTTGGGACAGGACAAGAAAAGGATGCAAAATATGTCTTTCTTTTTAAAAACAGGTGCAGGAATGTTTTGCAACTAAAGTTGGTCAGTAATTGAGTCGGTTGGTCAGTAAGGAGTCTCAGTAGTAAAAATCGTCACCAATCTGTTATGAACTCTACAATTTCAGAATAATATTCAACATAAAATTGTGAAGACTTTAAATATCCTCTGGAAATCAGTCATTTATTAATATTTAGGAATTTTTTATTTTTGCCAATTACTTTTAGTAATACATTTAAATAAATGCTAATTAATACAAATAATATGGCTTTCCAAATGCTGAATTGAATGTTTTTTAAATGTTAACATGTAAATGGTGATAATTGTGAGAACCTTAATGTAATTAACTATGATAACGATTATAGTTATGAATTTAATTATATTTATTTTCTATATGTAGTTTTTTTTTTTTAACATTGGACATTGTCCCAAAGCCACTTTACATAAATAAATAAATTATATAAAAAAAAAATTATTTATAAATTTGTCTCTACGTTTATCCCAATTAAAGAAGCCAGTGGCAACATGGCAATGACAAACTCCCTGAGATAGTATAAGGAAGAAACCTTGAGAGGAACCAGACTCAAAACAGATCCCTCATCTGGATGGCACCAAATGTCCATTCATTATAGATCTTTAATGTTGAGGTGTCCTGTTCAGTAGTGAAAACTCAAGTGTAAAACTGTTCATAGTGATTGCAGTCATTATACCAAATTGTTTGTATTAACTATAATCCATCTTAATGGTTCTTGAGTTTAATCCTCCAGTTTAATCTTCAGTATCTGGTGGACTCTGAGAAGCTCTGGATGGATTAAAATTAGTGGTAAGACTTAAGATATATTTTTTTTATCCGGTTCATTCCAGTCTTTTACATGTGCAACACTGTTTTTCTGATTGTAAGCCAAAAACTCTAGCATATGTAGTGTTTCTAATCACTCTTGAATTCAATCCAGCAGCATTCCTTTTATCCTTATGTAAAGAGTTCATCAGAGTATACAGATGCTTAACTAGGATTGGATTGAAGTGTACTATACACACAACTTGAAAGAGGCTCTATATTTTCTATGAAATGTTGGGTTTTTTAATAGATTTGACTATGCAAATAAGGTCAAAAACCCACAAGAAGAACTCCATCTTTTAACATTTCTGCCAAAGGTTATCACAGTTATGATTTATTGAAAAAGATGAGAAAACAAGCATTTCATAAAAAAAAAAACTTAGAAACATACAGCTTCAGACATTTGAATGTTCCAACAAAGACAGTTTTAGTAACATCTGGCATCATTCCGTGACTTGCTGTTGTAGATTTCCTTTTCCTTTTTGATGTCACAGCATATTACAGAATTGCATCTCCACTGCGGTTTCATTAAACAGCACAATACGACTGAGTTTTTACAGGCTCAGGCTTTTTCTATGTAACACATCAAAATATCTATGCATCAAGAATGTGATCAGGCCTGATGGATAAAAAAAAAACACCTCAGCTGATCACGGCTGAATGAATAATCGTAAGTGGATATTGGATATGCTCTGTGTGTGTGTGTGTGTGTGTGTGTGTGTGTGTGTGTGTGTGTGTGTGTGTGTGTGTGTGTGTGTTTATTACAGAGATAGAGAGACAGACAGACAATTTATAGGCCTGTGAATGATAAAGGCAGGAGTAATCCTGTTTGAAGTTATAATGTTTTATGTGTAAACCAGGTTAAGAATTTTCATCAGTAGTGTTGGAAAATGCACACTGGTTGTTGATGGTGTAGTCACTCTATCACTGTACACTACATTATTTTATTTTTTTTGTACTTAATTTACTGTATAGAAATAAAAACATGGAAAAAGTACAGAAAATATCAGAGAAGGATTCATTTGGTATTGTATGTAATGCATATAATGTCATCCACCATCCACCCTCATATAATGTCATCCACCATTCACCCTCACCCTCAGCACTGGAGCTCCCCAGGGTTGTGTTCTGAGCCCCCTGCTGTACTCACTGTACACATATGACTGTGTGGCCACTTCCAACTACACCACCATCATTAAGATTGCTGACGACACTTTTGTGGTGGGCCTGATCTCCAACAACGACGAGACCTCAGCCATCACAACAATGGACTCTTTTCTTTGTTGCGTTCAGCGAAACGCTTCCGCTCCTTGAAAGCAAACACAAAGAGAAAATAAGGAGGAGCTTCTTCCCGCAAGCCATTTGAAGTTTAAACCAGGACACACTCAGGATCCAATACTGGACCTCTCTCCCTCCATCTTCACAACTTTTTTGCACTATGACACTTTAATCTCTGGACTGTCACTTTAACTCTGGACTTGCACAGTGCCACTTTATATCACACCGTACTGCACACAGACACTTTAAGGACAATCACGTTAATCACTTAAAATTTTACTGTTTTTACTGTCATACGCATCCATGTATATACACATATTTTCACATATATCTTCATATATTTTATATTTTATATAGGTTACACTTTTTATTTATCTACCTTCTTTTTTTCTTGGTTTATTTTTTCCTCATTCCATTCCCTTTATATTCCATTCCCTTTTATGCTTGAATGCCAGACCATCATAAAAAGCATTTCACTGCATGTTGTACTCTGTATGTATGTGTATGTGTCAAATCAAATTTGATTTGATACATACAATAGGCAAAAATATTACATATAGTTTGCAAAAAAATACAAATCAAAACTATTAAATATTATGTAGACATTCACCCTCCTCCCTGTTTACTCTGAAATCCTTAAAGTTTAATATAAATCCCCAGAATTGTTTTTGGAGAATATAACTGAACAATTTTCTGAAAACAGATCAATTAAGCTTTGAATATTTAAAAAAAGAAAATAACAATTCTCAAATCTTTAATTATTAAACATTTGAATCAGCATTCAATCGATTATTTTAAAAAAAAATGACCATATGATGCACATGTTTTTGTGTTGATTTATAGCATAACAATCCCAAAATAATCAATTTTACTTCAAGATTGTATACTAATGCTAGCTGCAGTATGGTATAGTATGTGCCTGACAAATGGTTTAGCCTACAGTCTAAAGACCGGCTAAATATCTCCATATTATTCATTGTAACTTTTCAGTGTTGTATATTTAATCAGCCATTTCTTATAGAAATGACAAAAAGGAGTGATTATTGTTATTATTAAACATTATTCATGATTTCTTTTGGAAATTTACTGGGAACTGTATAAAAATAAACATCATAAGCATGAGCAACAACAGCACTGTGCTATTATTATTAACTTTCCAAACAAGCTGGACAACTATAATATAACATTATAAAAGATGACCTGGATAAATTTGTAATTTGTAAAACCCACTTTGTCAGTTGTTGGTGGGATTTTGAAGCTGTCTTGTATGCTTCAGGTCCAAGCAACTGAACACAGACATAGTCCAGGATGACAAATGTATGCAGCACAGGGCCAAACTTGTTGTGACTACAGTGGTCATGATGTAATGCTGGAACCCTTTGACTGGCCTGCAAAACCAGTGTGGCTCAATTCCACAAAAAACCTGTGTTCCAAATTAAACATACAGTGAGCAGAAGCACATCTTAGAAGCTGGATAATAAACAGAATCTAGAGATTTGTAGAGACACTATGTTGTTACCAAACACTGCAACTACTAAAACTTTAAAATCAAAGTTTTACGAACAGAAAACAATAAAGCTGATATATTTTCAAAATGTCTGTATTTTCTGTATTCAGGCCATGTGATTTCTTTGTGTAAATTAGCAGACCACAATCAGTAGGTGTCCATGACCCTGCATGTTTAATGGTATTAATTAAATGTTAATTTTTAATTACGCATGGCATTAAACTAATCTGCAGTCCTCAGAGAGCCAGAGAAAAAACACTGTAGATCATTTTCTGCCTTCACATCTGGCCATCAGACCTGAACACCTTGCAAAATTCTGAACTTTGGCTTTGCAGTGCATCTACATACCTTCACAGACAAGCTCCTCAATCAGTCGAGTGAATCTGAGGGCTCTGCCCTCCGGTGTCGCTCCTGCAGAGACGTGTAGTAATAATTGAGTCCTTAAGGTCCTCACCCAGGAGTGTTGCCATGACAATGCACGGTGTGCTGAAGGCTGGCTCTTGGTGCCGGTGTGATGATGTGATTAACGGCTCTCACTCGAGGCCTCTGTCTTAGGTTTGGTGTTGATGCCGAGGCAGGAAAGGCTGAGCTCTGCTCCATTGGGGCCTTAATGACAATCTGTTTCTGTGAGCACCCCTCTGTCACAGGCTATGTTTGCATCTGGAACTTTCCCCTTGAGGACCTGACAATACACATAAGCACCAAGCTGGATACAAGAAAGCTGACTGCTTCTCTGTGTGCATCTGCTAGATTAGTCACACAGGTAAATGATGTGTTACCCATACGCTCGAGAGAACAGTGCAAGCGCGTTTTAAAGCCAATTATAAGCTGTTGTTTTGTGAAATATTTCATGTTTTCGAAAGAGCAAAATTACTATAATTACTGGAATTTAGTGGAATTCACAAGAGTCCCTGGACCATTAGCTCCAAATCAAGTATAACCAAAATCTGGAGGAAGTCAGTATGGCCTTATCTGATTTCCCCACCCAATTTCAAATGTAGTTTAAAAGACACTATTCAGATACTGCATGACCATTAGGACAGCTCCAAGTCTTCTTTAAGTGGTTCTTCTGTTTTACTGTTGGATATTATGGCCCTGATTATGATTATTGCATGTGTTTTTATTCACATAGTGATGATTGACAAAAGCAATTAAGCAGATGTGCAACTTTATAACTTGGGGGGAAACAGGAAATGTCCAAAAGCAAAAAAACGTAATCATTCAGTCAAATTATTATACATTTTTCCCTTGTTTTCTTGGAGGGTGCCAATAACTCTAGGTTTGACATTATTTAACAGACAGAGGTGATAATACAGTAGTGAATTGAATGAATGAAAAGTCAATTTCGGTGTGTCTTCTGTACTGAAGCTGGAAGGTCAGAAGTGTAATTGTGTCAAAGAAGCCTGACAGAAATAGTCAATGAGACAAAACCCTAACTTCAAACGAAGGAAGCTTAACATTGTTCCTTTCTTCTCACCATCAGGGTTATTTTTGCAAACATAAAGGCCAATTAGTGTCTCACAGTTCCCTCTGGAGAAAGAGAATGCTGCTGTCAATGTTCAAATGCTGTATGAGTCCCAAAGATCTCTGAATGCTAACTCCAGGCAATAGAGTCTATTATAAACTGAAACGAAGAGACACAATGGTTTTGGTTGTACCTTTGGTGGCTCATTGTGTGAAAATTGTTTTATACATCGGTACTGAATGTAGCCATAATGACATACCCTATGTTAAATGCAACTATAAAATATGGGTTTCATTTGGTTAGTTTAACTTGTTCAAAGACTGTTACAAACTATTGTTTGTGGACATCTGACTACCACATTTGTAGTTCTTTCCCAAACTTTAACTATAATCTTAGAAGTACACAGTTGTATACAATATCTTTGTATAATGTAGCATTAAAAGTCCTTTTCAATGGAGCTAATTGTGGCCCCAAACCTGTTCAACCATAAGAATGCCCCCATGCGTGAAGCAGGCACCAAGAAGACATGGTTCACAAAGATGTCACTCATGCTCTTGTGGCTGAATTGGAAAAATCCAAACAGCCACTGCAAACTGTAGTGAAAATCCTAGAAATCTGGAATGGTATGTTCAACAAGCACATATATATGTAAAAAAATTATTGTGTCATGATTAATTTACAATAGATAGAAACGAGTTTTTATAGTGCATTCAAAAAGTCCCGCATAGAGTGGTATGTAGAACACTTTTTTTTCAAGCTGCCGATAAATACACATATTTAGTGTTTGGAAAATTTCAAGCAGCTTTTCCAGATACGAGAATATCACATCAAAATACTGTGCGAGATTTAATAAGTTATTTAATAAATAAATAAATGAATGTAGGGCTGCAGATATCAATTATTTTAGTAATTGAGTATTCTACCGATTATTCCATCGATTAATCGGCTAAGAAGTACTTAAATTGCAATACTTAATATACAAGAGAAATTAAGACGGGTCTCTTAAAATTAACAAGTAAATTGCCTTTTTAGAAATATTAAAATTTTTATTGCTGAAATTGCATACAAGAATTTTGGTGAAAACTAAACCCATTTAGTGCATTTTATTGCCATATTACTTCAAAATGTTAATACAAATGTATACTTTTATTTATCATAAAAATCTACAAAACACTTTCAAATTACTGTTTTAAAAAAAAAAGTAAAATGCAAACGTTTTCAAACTTCGAAACTTACTTTCGTGTCCTTTGGCCTAAATCTTCTCCTCGCCCCTCACTCTTTTCTCCCCATTCCTTCATTTTTCATTCTGCAGCTTCTTCTGTGTTGTATGGAAGCCTGTTTCTGCCACATAAAAAAATGCCTATTTCGGACTTTTTTCTCGCAATTCCGACTTTATTTCACGCAATTGTGACTTCTGGTGCATTCACCAAAAACCATGTTGTGGGCCTGAAGTCTGAAGCTGTTGGTGTGTGAACGAGGCTCCTCTGCTTCATCTGTCTTGTTCCATCTCCTCCAGAGCTGATTGTTAGAGAGTTCTCTCCAGGGATCAGAGGCTTAGTACCATGCAATTCTATTGATTGTGGTCTATTTCATTTTCAACGTGTAAAGCTTTCTGGTACTAAAGAGGGGGGTGACGCTGCCTGATTGGGTAGAAAATAATAATTACTCGCAAGAAAAATTTGAAATTGTAAGAAATAAAACTCGAAATTGAAAAAGAAAAAAAAAAGACTTTTTTTTATGTGGCAGTAACGGGCTTTCATAGTGTTTACCTGTCCAGAGCGATCCAGTTTAGAGGGTGGTGCGCCAGTAATAATGGTCCGTGGGGAAAAACAGTGCTGTGACAAAACGAATTCGATTTTTGTATTCAAATAACTCGAGGAATTGTTTCAGCCCTACATGAGTGAGAATAAAAGTGTTTAATTAAACAAATATTTTCCCATAACCTACTGTTCACAGCCACTGCGGAGGGACTTTTTGAACGCACCTTATTTAAGGGCTCTGTTAGGTAAGATGTTATGTGAGCTACTCTTTTTGGGTCATGTCAAATCTTAAGCCAGCAAGAATGAGCACACAGGGGGAAAAAAAACAAATGTAACATAAGGACATTCAGTCAGAGCACCTGCCTGGGACCTTTCCTTCACTGTCTAAAAACATCTTCCATGATTTTATTTTTGAAAAGCAAACCTCCATATTCTAATGCTGTTGTTTCCACAAAACTACTCTTCAGATTATCTTGCAAATTATCTTGCATTGGAAATTTTTATTTTTTTTTTCCCCCAATGCTGACTCTATACATGCATACAAAATGTACAACACAAGATTTTTTCTAAATAATTAAACAGCCAAAAAAAAAAATTTCTAATAGTTTTTTCCTCTTCTTGTATTCAACTTGAGCATATTATTCAATAAAATAGGATAAAACTGGACGTTCTGAATTAATCTTGGTTAATCAGGCTTAATGTAAGACATGCAAATGGACTGACTACATAAATCAAGCCTTTTTTTTTTTTTTATCCTGAGCGTAGGTTATGGAATTAGATCCCTTCTTTCTGAGTACTCGCATTAGACTTCACACCATGATTTCATATTAGACTAAGCATTGATTAATTATACTCATCTTATACATGAATATGATTAGCATTTGATTATGTCAATCAAAACACAGAATATGGTAAGACAGATTCACCCAAATAAATAACGTACAGATGTGTGTTCTGTTTGGGTGAAATATATATATATATATGGTTTGTATCTATGCTTTTACTGTTCCCCGAAACACAGATGTATTCATGGTTTAATTTCAGCTCCCTGAGCCAATAAAACAGAACACTGCAGTTAAATAGTGATACTGCAAACCGGATAATAATGAAGGAGAGCCAAACTGTTAAAGAATGAAACCATTTATAGTTAGAAGCTTGATAACTCATACTACAGGTTACATTCAAGTCTTTGTTTTAATGAACCCTGTTCTATTATTATTTTTATTTGATCATGCCAGGCCACAATTAAAATCTGAGCCTCCCCACTGCAGACCCCCGGTACAGTAAGTCTCATTTGTAAACTGTTTCAATATCAAAATAGGCAAGCATGAAATGTCTTCTAGCATGAAAAGGAAAACATTAGCACTGGGGAAAAAACTAGTACAAGTCATCACACATACAATGTGTAATAAACAAAGGGAAAAACATTTTTAGACCGCTTTGTTTTTAGGCTAATTAGGCTCAATATTATATCTAATGTTAAGAGCTAACCAATTAGAATGTAATGACTACATGGAACATTTGCTTAAGTCACAAAGCCACATAAAATTCAGGACTGCAAAATGTTTTTTTTTTTTTTTTAACAAAATCAGTTTTGGCAAAAAAGTAGGAAACTTGAAAATATTTATCAGCACAATTTACATAAATCACACCCACAGGCACAATAAAGACATCTTTAACTAATAAATAAAAATAAATTACGTTACAGTTTTATAAATACAATCTAAATATCGAAAATGCTTTCAGACTCATGATAATGTTGACTGTCTTTTCAAAAGGTCTGATTTGGCAGTTCAGTATACTGTATTGTTTTTAGTTCTTCTCAGCATAAATGTTCCTCTCATTTACTGTAGTAATGAGCTTCAGAGTGTCATGGAAGAAAATCCCTCTTTTCCACAGAACACTTCTTTTTCACAGTATGTGTAATCAGCATTTCCCTGACTCTAGGCATGACACTAAGTTTAACAGTTAGGTTTTACATATAAGAACATCTGCAAATGGTCCCAAAAGGTTCTTGTTAAAGATACAGCGCACCCACACTAAATATGTGGTAAAGGGTTTAATGTTCTCTGAAAAGGTATAGTTTTGTTGAGGGAGAATATAAGGCATGTATGTGTTCTCTCCCTGCTCCTGGATCCATACTTCATATTTTACCTCTCTTACTTTCAAGTACTTCAGGTTCCAGGGTATCTGCCAGGACACAGAAAGCTTTGCTTCATGGGCAGCCTGCACTGATGTCTGGCACTTGGGTTGTCTGACTCGACCGGGATGTACTACATTGCCTGGTTTGGTCTTTTTCAGATTAGGCTTAACTTTTAGACCTTCTCTAAGGACTTCCTGGAAGGACGGAATGTCCACAATGGTGTCCTGATAAATCCTGAAAAGCCATTCTGGGTTGCGGCAGCAGAGGTGCCTTGGCACCTCCTTGCTAGCTAGGATGCGTTCCTGTTCCTCTTGCTCCAGGTGACTGATTCCTCCTTGGTCCCAGGGCCGGTCAGGATAGGTCACAGTATTCTCTTCCATGGTGTTTCTCCATGCTATATACTGTAGGTCCATTCCTGGCAGGGAGGCCAGAGTTCTATACGGTGTATACTGCTCTGGATTGACTGCATATGGAAAAAGCTCGATGACAGCAGCCCCTCTGGGTAGGAACATGGACGTGATCAGTTGAGCGCCATGCATGCTGACCAACATGGATGCCGCACCGATAAGCTGGACTATGCTTGCAAATGTTTGCTCCTCCAAGGACACAGTAACTGTTCTCATTTTGTACTCTTGAGCCAAAGTGAGTAGCAGCTCAGCCTCATTGAGTATCAGCCTGTTAGATGCTCTACTAAACACCACTATATAATCATCGCCTTCAGGCCGCTCCTCTGCTGTGATATTAAGCCTGTCCATTATGAATGAAGCAAACTGACGAATCTCATTTCCAGACACCAGAATGTTGGCTTTGGGACCTTGTGGCTGTACAAAGCCATACTGATACCATGTGGTCATCTTTGACAATCCGACATAGGATTTGGTAAAGCACATTAGCTTGCCCAAGTTCCGCAAGTGCTCTTTAAGTAGTGGCTGTTTGCTGCTAAGCAGGCGATAAAGATCAAAATGGCTCCCCTCTCCCCAACCTTCCATGAAGACGAGTCGGGCTTCATCATCCAAATCTGTGTACTGATGCATGGTGTAGAATATTGGAAGGAGATCATCATGGAAGATGTGCATTAAGTTATCGGCGTTGAAGCGGTTGAGGATGAGAGTGACATCTGGCACAAACACAGGCTTCGGCATGTACTTTAGAGCCGCTGCAGGCAGTTCTAAGAAGTTAAAATACTGGGTATTATGATCCTCAACAGAGGACAAGTCTAGCAGGGCTGGTTGGAATCGACGAGGGCCCAAATTTGGAAGCATGACAGAGGCATTACTATGGAAGAATATAAACTCCTCAGCCTCGGTACAGTAGCAAAGATAGTCAAAGCGGCAGATACGGTCCGTGTGCATCTTGCCGGTGCAGACCATCCTTGTGCCTTGCTCTTGCAGGGCCAACAGGGCAGCATGATAATCTATGCGTACATGTGAAAGTTCTTGGGATTGCCGCGTCAGTTGTAGTTCCTCTTCCAGTTGGGCCATGTGGTCGCTTAGCTGGACATATTTCCATAGCAGGGCTGCAACCAGCGACACAAGCAGGCCATTTAGCACTGCTGCCAGGTTCATTCTACAGCCTAATGCATGCATTGCAGCTGAGCTCCAACACCAAGATCATGCTCGACCTGCACCAAGAGAAAGATTATTCATTAAATACTGTAGTTAAATATTGTTTGATTTTTTTTTATGTTTGTTATATACTGGTCAGCCATAATTTTTTGACCACTGATCAGGCATAAGATTATGACCACATTCCTAATTTTGTGTTGGTCCCCTTTTGCTGCCAAAACAGTTCTGAACCTGTCGTGCATTAACAGCATTAACTTCTTCGGCAGTTTGAGCTACAGGAGCTCGTCTGTTGGATCAGAACACACAAACCTGCATTCGATTTCCACGTGTATCAATGAGCCTGAACCGCACATGACCCTGCCACTGGTTCATCACTGTTCCTTCCTTGGACCACGTTTGACAGAAACTGAGCACTGCAGACCAGGAACATCCCACAAGAGCTACAGTTTTGGAGATGCTCTGAATCAGTTGTCTAGCCATCAAAGTTTGACCCTTGTCAAACTCAGTCAAATCCTTACGTTTATTAATTTTTTTCTGCTTCAAACATCAACTTTGAGAACAAAATGTTCACTTGCTGCCTAAAAATATCCCTCACACTAACAGGGGCCATGATGAAGAGATAATATGTGGTAATCACTTCACCTGTCAGTGGCCATAATGTTATGCCTTGTCTGTGTATAACAACAGAAACAAAAAAACTAAAAACTCTGTAGTTCTCAAGCATTAAAACTAACAATCCTATACCTTCATTACATTTAGTAAGCTTTATACCTCTGCCTAGATCTTTCTCCTTTCACTACACTATATCGACAAAAGACACTTGACCATCAAGCCTGTATGTACTCTCTATGCAGATTTAATACTGCTTTTGCTTTTATAATTACCTTCACTCCTTTGGGAAGGATTTTGGAGCATTGACTGTGGGGATTTGCTCATGCTCAAGTGTCACATACATGAGGGTTTGTGAGGTCAGGCATTGAAGTTGGGTTTGAAAGCCTGGGGTGCAGTAGTCATTCCAGTTAATCACAAAGATGTTCAGTGGGGTTAAGGTCAAAGCTCTATGGAGCCCATTCAACTTCCACACCAACCATGTCTTCAAGAACCTCTGTTTGTGCACAGGTTAATGTCATGCTAGAAAACATTTGGGTCCCTTAGTTTTAGCTAAGGGAAATCGTTTGCTATGTTTTACAGCATACAAAAACATTCTGCACAACTCTGTGCTTCTAACTTTGTTGTAACACTTATGGGTGAACTGACTAAAGTCCACAAAACCTTTGGCGAAATACTGTACGCCTTTCCCTCGTAATTCTGAAAATCAACAGATTCACCTTAGTATCTAATTTTCAAAACTACTGACGTTCTCAAATAGACCCATGAAACAGACCTGATGGACTGACTAACACACACACACACACACACACACACACTTTGTAGTTTCAATAGTGTCCCTGTATAGGAGAGATTATTTGTCATGCGGATGATTATATTATTATTGCTACAATATAAGCATTATGAATTTGAATCAATATTTGCTCAAAGCCTTTTTCATTAAACATATGTGGCAAAACTTTGTTTTTTTTTGGACAATGTATTGCGCTCCACTTGGATTACATTTATTTTAAATATGGAGCTGGGGTGACTCCATCCCTAAAAAGTGCTACTCCTTTGACTTTTTAGATTTGAATTGGCCGGTTGTTGTTCTCCCTTCACTCCAGATAACGTAAAAAGGTTTTTTTCCCCTCCTCTTTCAGACAAAGTCCAGGGCAGGCTGAGATTTGTTTTGGATAGATATCTTAATGATTAAACAGGAAATTATTAATTAAGAATATGTTTGACCATAGTAGAAGTCGGTATATAATCAGGTGTAAATGTCTAAAAAAGAAAGAAAGAAAAAGTCTAAATACTTCTGGCTTATCTACGTACAAAGCAAAATTATCATAACTCTTTGACTAATGCTTATATACAGTTATGATTTTCAGTCAGGGTTTATTTTTTAAAACATGTGGTTTAAAACATTCAACTACAGCTTCAATGACTGCTAAACAAAAGTTCTTGTGTAGTTTGGAGGAGCTAGAACACCAAAATCATGTCCAGAGAAAATGGAAGAGAGACTGATTAAACTTGGTTAGGAACACAAATACTTATTTGATGGGTGGGTGATGAAGCCAATCATGAAATCTGTTGAAATGACTGCAGCTAAAGAAAATAATGCTATACCCTTGTCTGTCCTTGAATACATACTCAGATGTTTAATATACCAAACTGATACCAACAGCTGCTCTGTTTTACACATATAATTAGTAATAAACAGAACAGGACTGAGGTACCTCAGTGTTTAGGATTCTTGGTTATGAATTTAGGATGATTTCAACCCCATAGTAAAAGGCCACAGATGGATGTGATCAATACCCGAACTTGTGATGTCAAACATGACAGGTCAAGTCTTGACAGTTGCTCCAGTTGCTGCTTCTATATAAGAGAACGAACCATAGAATCTAGAAACAATAAGACAGGACACTGTGTGAGCGGTGCCTACAACATAAACATTCAAACAAATGCCAATATTTCAATTACAAAGGAAGACAGAAGGGTCTAAGCTTGGCCAGCTCATCGACTAGGAATGCTTATTTTACCACATCATGCAAAGGGCAAGTCTAGCTCAATATTATTTTCATACACAGTTTCAGATGTTAGGAATCAGAAAGCATTAACCTCTAATCCATTCATCCAGGACAGGGATGGTGGTGGTGGTGGCAGCAGCAGAAGCGTTTACAGTAAAGTGCTTTAATCCTGTTCACTGAGCAAAAGGGATGCAGAAACCATTAACTGTTACTGGCACTTTAGTGTTCTACCGAACTCTAAAGAACCCCTCATGCCCCTGAAGGCACTGGCAAAGACAAACTGTGTTCAGTTGCCTCTGAAAATAGTCCTTTGGTTGGCAAGAAATAAGCAGTGTTTGTACAGAACACTGATAAAACACTAAATAGAGTGTCATGTTGTTTACTTGTTAAATTTCAGAATATATATTATTGTAATACATAAAAATATTTACACTCGATTCTCAGTATCTTAAAGGTCTCTTGGGAAAATCTGTATTTCAGCATTCAGCAGTTTATACATTCCTCTGTTAAAAGACTCCAAATATCTGCATCTGAAAACTGGAGCCTGGCAATGCATACTTTAATGTAGAAATATGCCCTTTATAGTGGAGCTGTCATCTTTAATCTAACACGTGTGCTAATCTAGATAACTGATACTGAAATAAAAGCCTCTGGGAGAATGTGGAGATGCTGCATGTGCTCAGGATCAAATAAAAATTAATATTTGAAAAATATTTCAAAAGTCCTTTATGTTTGTTCTGCTTTGTGGTTTACCTTTACACCAGGCAAGATTTCCATAGCGAAAAGGCGCCAGCTCCCTGGCTCCACTGATCTGTTTCGCATTAGCTGGTTTACTCCGAATTGTTCCGTTTCATCTCGGTTGAGATAAATGAGATGTTGCTGAAGCGTGCTTTATGCCTTCAGTGTCACTAATTTATTGTTTGTGCTTAAGCCAATGCACTCATCCTCAAACTGACCAATAAAAATCACAGTATTGTTTTGCAGTAACATACATGCAGCCATGAGGACTAAATGAACATTTAGTCACGTTTAGTTTAGTTTCGGGAAAAAGGTTTTAATGTTGATCTACACCACGGAGTCTGACAAACACACTAATAGACGTTGAGGTGAGTAAATTGCCACTAATTTGTCTTAAAGCACTAAAAGACTCTTTAAGCAGTTCGAGTCACAATATTTGGCACCGATACAGTCATTCAGACATAATTCATATAGCAAGCATGGGACATGTCCTTGAGCTGCTCTCCTCTCTTTTCTCCTCTACATATGAATGGAGAGGTAAAGCAGAGATGACAGGACTCCCTTGGCTCTGTGGCATACAGCTGTGCTGTTTGCTGTGGGGATGATAAGCACCACAATGATGGGGGAAGGAGGCCTAGGGCTTATAATGCATTTTAATCAGGCTGGTGGAAAGACACTGCTCTCAGTCTTCCACTGGCCCTCGTCCCTGATCCGTCCCATTAAGAGATCCAAGGATGTATCTGCTCAGTTCTATTCGAGTGCTTTCTTTTACTTTCGAACATCAAACAAGTAAAAAAAAAAAAAAAAAAAGCTGGGGGGAATAAAATCCATTAAACACTCATTGTCCACGGCCAATGTGTGCCCATTCAACCATCTTCAGTCTTCCATGTGTGTCCATCTTCATTTTCAGATTTGTTGTGACACAACAGGGTGGACAAATCGCTAGCACAGAACAAGCAGATGCTTTGACTATCAGGTTCAACAATAAAATAAAAAATAAAAATGATCTAAATAAAACGCAATGCTGATATTATAGTGCATGTTCCTAGTTCAGAATAATCTTGCTATTCTGATTGGCTAGCATGCACACACATACAAGCGTTTTAGAATCAGTACCCTGCAGAAACATCAAATCGGCTACTTCTTGTACAAAAACTATGCCAATGATCTTCTGCGCTGAACTGAAGACCGCAGCTCATAGCTTTGAAAAAAAGCATGTCACTTTGACGTATACACCGTGTTCAGTTCCCTTAGTCTGTATTAATATCTAAATATAATGCTATTTTTTTTTATTAGTTATGGTGCTTATGGGTAACCAAAACACAACTATACAGCCCTAACGTTTCTGACCAATTGACCAATGAATGAATTACAATAATAAAAAAATTGTGGTGAAATAAAACACAAATATTGTCTTTTTTAAATAAATTAAAAATATGTATTTAATTAAATATTAAAGATAAAAATTCAAGTATTTTATGTCTATATAATAAAGATCATTCCAAAGCAAAACTTTGAAACCATGTAGATATAATTAATAGGTGCAGAAAAAATTAAAAGGTTGGAATATAAATTCATTACTGGGTAACAGTTATTACTTTCGGAGTGGTTATAGGCAACGGTCCAATTGCTTTCTAGCGGCGATGAAATGGCCAGCATGGCCCAAAAGCCCTGTGCTCCTCAGAGACAGATGAAGAATGGAGCTGAGACAGTCCTACTGAAGGGGTTACAAGAAACAATGTCATTTGGTCCCATGAGGGGAAAAAGACCGTACGCAAGACTGCAGCACTGAGGTGAGTACGGGAACAATAAAGAACCCGCAAAAACAAATGTGTGCCAAATTTTTAAATATATTTAAATATATAGACTTTAGATATTTATAGATTTTTGCAGAGGAGATCTCGAATAAGGTGACACCGTGGTACAGAGGGTACCATCTCACAGCACCAGGTTCCTCGGTTCAATCCTGAGATCGGGTTACTCTTCTCCCTGTCTGCATTCTCCAGTTCTCTACCATTTCCAAATATCAATCAATCAATCAATCAATAAATACATACATAAAAAGGTAGATAGATTGACTCATGTAAATTACACCTACGGCGCTGTGTGTGTGTGTGTGTGTGTGTGTGTGTTTTCTGTGATAGACTGGTGACTAGACTCCAGATCTCCAGATCCACATCAAAGTAAGGAGGATAAATTGGTTACCAAAGATGAATAATAGAAGATTAAAAAAATAAATAAAAATAGGACTTGCACCGAAAGAAATGTATGGGAAATGTAAAAAGGTATGAGAAAGCATGAATGCATTTATGCACTTTATTCTGGTTGATATGTCTAAAGACAGTCAATCTTATATATGTTATAGAACATGATTTACTAAACAAATAAACCAATAAAACATGTTGAGGTAATAAACAGGATGTAAATCAACATTAGCACTGACCGTATGTATGTATGTATGTGTGTGTATGTGTGTGTGGACCTGAGCGCTTTTCCTCTCTTCTACCTGCAGTCTCTCCAGCTCTCCTCACATACACTTAGCCCGGGGAAAACTTTTTCTTTCTTTTTACACTTTTACAATTCCACAAATAGAAACACGACAAAACGGCATAGACCTGTTTATGTATATATAAAGCACATCTAATAATAGAATACTTACCAGAAGGCAGCTGATCAGGTCAGGGGTATGACAGAGTCAGTGCGGTTACAGTACTTCAGTGTCGGCTAAGGCTTTGCTTGCAGCTCAGTGAACGGTACACACGGCTAGCGTGGTCTCGGGGAAACACCGCATGAGACCATATTTGATTTCTCCGAAGCAGACAAGCACATATTAGAGCTACATGCAGCTAAAATACTCTGCTTTCTGTCCAACACAGACAGGTCGCTTCCTCTCAGCTCAGCCAGTAAGCCGAATCCGACTCACCAGCTTGTCAGTCTGAACAAGAAAGACTTACCCCGGCTGAGGCAAACTCCACCCACGAGAGCTGCTCTCGCGAACCAAAATCTCGCGAGATCTGAACGCGAGTCCGCGCTGCCTTGGGCTCGTTAATGAAGTCAGGACTAATTGGCCCTGTACAAAGGAAGCAGTGATTTGTGGCCCTGTCTAGTAAACACGTGTTAGAATTCTAAACTGAACATTTAAGTGGAAATGCAATGCTATGGTGATGCAGCAGGTTGTGTACACCTTACAGAACCACAGAACTACTGGTTACTTGTTTTACTGTCTGTACTGACTGAGTTTTTGTGCATGCCTCGGTTTTCTCTGGGTTTTTTTTTTTTTTTTTTGCTCCTACTTTCTGAAAAAAAAAAAAAAAAAAAGCAGATGGACTGTATTATTTATTATTGCTTTTTCACTTATACTTTACTGACGTATTTTTATTTAGGGAGACTTTTACTTTTTACTCAATTACATTGAGTAAACCACAGCAGATCATCCTTCTCCATGTTAATCTGTCCTCTACATCTGCCTCTTTCAAACCAACTACATGCATGTCTTGCTTCACCACATCCATAAACCTCCTTCCTGGCAGCATCCCTTTGCCAGTAGTCAGAATAAAATAACATAGTTCTCTATAGTGAAAACTCTTTATGGTACCCAAAGCAGCATAACTCATACATAGCACTTAAAAGCCCCCAGTGTCTCATCTGTAAAAATAGAAAAGTTATGTGTATTAGCATTAACCTTTTTTTTTGTAATTCAAGTTTTGACATATGATGAACAATAGCAAATCAATTTTTGCCATTCTGGCCACAGATGTCACCAACAATAAAGCTTTGTTTACTTTATATCCATGTCTTATATTGTGTTCATCAAGTTGTACAGACTTCCTGGACCAAACTCCCCTGTTGGATCATTGCTTTGTGAGGGGGTTCAAGAGATTGTAAATTTTTTAAGAAAGTTTAGAGTAGTTAATGGAAACCCAGCAAAATTGTCAGTTGGTCCCTGGTATGTAGAAAATGCTACTTTAATTTAGAGTAGGACTATACAGGAAATAACAAAGCCATGGGTAGGGGCTGCCTGCCAGCAGTGCTGGAAAAAGTTATTAAATAGGCCATTTTTTTTCATTGCCTGTGAGACATTCTTCCCATGTCACCATCGTCAATAAACCATACTTATAACAAAGCTTTATAAGTGTTGAAGATGCTTTGGGCATTGGTCGTATTTTACATCCATCAGGGCCTGGCACAACAAAGTTGCCACTGTTACCCAAAATGCTAATCTATATTTCATAATGAATCTTCAATATCCATATCCCACAACCAATGTAAAACAAATTGCTGCTCAAATCAGTGATGCTTCGCTGCTGTATTTCTACCGTTGTTTTGGAGGCCCTTGTAAAATTTCTGCTAGGTATAAACATATTTTAGCTCAAACTCTGGTTTTCTTCAGCTAGTTTATAGGTTCTGCAGTTTGTTCATCATTTCAACAAGATAATGACCCTGTCCATACAATGGATATAAAAAGTCTGCATTCTCCTATTTAAATGACAGGTTGTTGTGATATAAAACCAAGATAAATTTCAGAACATTTTCCAGCCTTAGTGTGATATTGCACATTATAAAAAGCAGGTGAGGGGGGGGGGGGGGGGGGAACTAAATAAAAAAGTTACCAAAACGTGGAAACACAAATATTCACAAACTTTTCTCATTGAGGAAGTGGTTGTGTTCACAATGAACATTTACATTTAATCTCATGTTCCAAAGGCATCAAAATTTTTCAGAAATTATTCTGATTCATTCCAGGGTTTCTGTAGGATTTTCTTGTACTCATTTAGAAGCCTTGGTCTGGAGCTTACAAAGCATTCATGATATCTCTCTATTTTAAAAAGTATCAATCAGTAGTGGGGTATAAACAAATTCCCAAAACGTTTCATGTATTATGGAACACCCTAAAAGCCATCATCAACAAATAGAGCACCATAGTGGCATCGACACATACAGAATGTCCATCTATAATGAATGAACAGAGAAAGCAAAATCTTACAGAGAGGCTTCTAAAAGATGATTAAAGGAGGTTCATGAATATCTGGCAACTGCCTAATTACTCAATGAATGTTTCAACATTATCTCATATTCTTTACACGTCTGGGCTATGGGACAGGGTAGCAAGACAGAAGCCCTTTCATACAATCCAAGCTTAAATAAACACATTAATTACTTTCAGTAGTGAGTATGATCATGACAATCCATATTTTAATGGTCTATTAAAATTATGAGGGTTTTATCTAGAGACAAAATCAATATTTATAGTGCATCAAATAGTCACAGATCCATGACTCAGTATTTGTGAACACAACAAATGAACTCGCACCATTTCAGGTGACCCACAGGTGGTCTGAATACGATTTGTCTGTGATTCATTTTGTGGTCCACAATATTTGTGTATTGTGAAAGCAAAGGTGTCTCAGTCTGCTTCACATATTACTTTAACTTGGGTGTTGCTGCAGTTTTCTGTCACCTAATAGAAAAGCAACTCGTGCCTTTTCATGAGGGTATGTGGTCCCACAACAGGGTCGGCAGTGTTAGCAGGTAGGAACATGACAAATGGCCTAATTCGGCCACTGTTGCATCAAATGTGCTATAAAGCATATGTTGTTAGGCAGCAGTAAGAATCCTATTGTATTAGTAAAAGGAATGATTAAAGATGAGAGTATGCATATATTTTGTTTACTGCAAATGGACACTACAGTCAGTATCTCTAAGGCATGAAGAATGAGTTGATTTTGAAGGTGCAGCCTTTAAAAACACCTTCTGTAGTTAATTTAAAATCTGTTTTGCCTGCTTTGTTTTTCAGTCAAATAATAGCAGCAACTAATCACAGCTCACATTTCCTGAAAGGGAACGGAGTCCTCTTTTAAGTCCACTTGCATCGTGAACACAAAAGCACTAAGGTTCATTATGCAGCCAGTCCCCTTCCGGTTCCACTTTATGGCTCATATGAAACCACCCTTAGTCTTTCTGTCTGATTGTCATTACTTGCCTGTTAATGTTTCCCTCTCTTTAGAGTCAAACATGCCCTACTTTTTTCTTGAGTTCTCTTTATTTGGAAATCACTCTGTGCAACTGATGATGGTTCCACATGAACAGATCCATGAAGCTACTGAGCAACTCAAGAACTATGAGGATGAATTTGGACAATCTAATATAAACAATCTACTACAATGGCTAGGACTACAATTAACAGTAGCTAGTATTAGATCTGTAGGTCTGTATTAAGGACCTATCACTGTAAAGTACACTTCAGCAATAATACAACTATAATGAATGGACATTTGGTGCCACACAGATGAGGATGGGTTTCCTTATAAGTCTGGTTCCTCTCAAGTCTTCTTCCTTACACTATCTAAAAATATTTTTTCCTTGCCACTGTTGCCACCAGATTGCTTAATAGGGATAAACATATAGGCAATAAACTTATAGGCACTAAAATGCATATTCAATATTGTAACCTATTTATCTCTATAAAGCTCCTTTTTTTTGAACGCTTCAAGTTTGTGCATATGCTCTTTGAGGTCCGGTTTGCATGTATTAATGTGCTGCCCTCTGCAGCGCAATTGTGGAAGTGGTTCAACTATGTATAGACTGTGAATCTACAGAAAATCTACAGATTTTGTAAATCTGATTAAACTAATCAAACACGAATCATTTACAATTTAAAATTGTGTACAAGGCCTTCTTCAGAGACACAGATGTTTAATGCGCATGAGATAAGATCTTCAGTTATATTTATTCAGCCTTATTGATTTTTATAGGTTAAATGAATGTGGTTAGTTATTTGAACCACTTATAATCAATTCACGTTTCATTAGGCTTAAATATTTTGTTATTTCTTCTTTTATTAAAGAAAAAAAATCCCCTGAATGTCTGTTTTTATTCAAAATGACCACTAGATGGCAGTCAAGTCACAATTTCCATTCCAAAAAATATTGTCTAATATTATTTGTCGACTTAAACTCGAAGCAATAATAAATTAAATGACACTTAATGAACACAGGGAATTGAGACTCGTTTTATTGGGAACTGAAGTCACAGTACCACTTATCCTACTGCTTACTTTCATAAGGTTTTCATAAGGCAAATTTGTGGTAAAGTTATTATTTCCAAATTAAGATATATATCCCTAATCTAAATACAAAGCTTATTGCACTTCCTAAACATGTTGCTATTTTAAATCAACTAAAACAGCCCCGAGTAAATTAATGCTTGGTCTGTACCACAAACGTTTAAACCCTTGCTAGGGCTTGTCCACATGCTCATAGCTAGTTCCTATGGGTTTGGGATCTATTGAACACTCCCCTATGCGCTGCTATATACGCCTTTAGAGTAGGCTAAAGGTTCTAGCAAAATAAAAGATAAGCTGTTGATGTCCAATGTGTCACAACACATTGAAAACCTTCCTACTTGCTTACAACTATTGCATCCTACTTTTATAACAGTGTCTAATTCCTTGGGAATATGCCAGTAAACTGAGTTCACTCCCAGGTGCCAGACTTTATCATTTCAGTTTGTGGAGACTGCTGTTCCACAGTAACCTTTATCTATGGGATGAATAGTGATGAATAGTGGTCATAGAGGCCACATGAATATGCTAGATTTCTTTTTTGTCCACCACTTCTCTGGAAAACCAAAGAGCATTTGACACTGAACATTATCACTGGTGATCTGCAGGGATATAAATGGATGGCCTGTTTGTGTTTTGAGAAGGTTGTCAGAGGTTGCTGGAGAGAAATGCACAGTAGAAATATATTTGCATGGTGTAACTTTACTGTACATATGACACATCTTGAAATACCATCAAGTACAATTATACAGGCTTTGTGGTGTTATTATTCATTGGGCTTCACTTCGACTGCTGCCCAATCCTCACAGCAACGTCCCTTACGGTCCCTCTTGCAGGTGGTGAGCCCACGGGAAGGCGGCCCCACGTCACTCCGACGTCACGGACCTTGATATTTCCCTCGTAAGGGACCCCCGGAGCATAGAGGGTTAAGGGCCTTGCTCAAGGGCCCAAGAGTGGCAGCTTGGCGATACCGGGGCTTGAACCCCAGACCTTCCGATCGGCAACCAAGCGCCTTAACCGCTGGAGCCACCCCTCATTTTTTTTCTTTTACTTTTTTCTTTTTTTTTTTTTAACAAAAAATCTAAAGTATAGTCTTCGTAAATGTTGCAATCAAGTCATTTAACATCACCATTGCCATAGTTTCTAATCCTGTTTGACTAGCTATCAGCTGCCAAAAGAGATGAAGCAGCTGAAACTGGTAGACCATCTTTGCCAGCAGCTAATCATTTTACCATATAAAAAAATTAATTATCAGTAAATGTAAGTCATTTTTACATGCCTTACTAATGTGAGCTTTTATTAAAGATTAATTGTCTATGATTAAGCATTACTGGTAGTGAATTAAAAAGTGTTTACTTTTTACCATTGCATAACATCTTCCAGTGTTTTGCTGCTGGTACCCAGTCAGACTCAGGAGAATTTTATAGTAATAAGCCACAGCACTGAAGAATTTTCCACAAGAACAGTCAGACTATTGCAGTTGAAAACAACTTGTGTTGTGGCCGATTAATCAGTCAGTAACAAATTCAATAACAGTGTTAAAATGCCAAGTTAAAGAAACAAACTAAGTTCGGGGTTCACAATCCAGGGTTGTGGTGTCAAAAAAAAAAGACTTTATTCAGCAGAATTTAGGTGAGGCAGTTCCATAGGAGCACCCAAAACCAGACAATACACAATCTTTATATACCTTCCTGTGTAATGCCCAACCTTTTTTCTTTTCCAATCATTCACTCATCTGCCACCATTATCACCATTATATTGACATATTATTATGTCACCATTATACTTCAGGAGTCTAGGTTCTTCCCAATTACATAATATAATGGCAGCAGAGCACATCCACCACTATTTTGTTTTTTTAAGTAGCACATGATTTATTTATGGCTGCTTCATAACCCTCTATCCTGGGAAACCACTTCAAATCCTGGCTATCAGTTCTTTTGACACATTCATATCTCTTGACAAATAACCCCTACAGAAGTGAAGAACATGATACGCTGTGCTCATTACTGTTTCAAGTGTGCTGCATCAATGTAATTACTCCTTTGAATATGCTGCATGTTTGGCTGTATAACACAAAACTCATAACACATAATGATGACAAAGGGTTAAAAGGTAAAACGAACTGTGCATCTAACTATATACCTTTTCTAATGATTTCAACTTTGTGATATGTGGGATGAGTAAAGGATGGTGCATTATAACTATTATAATCCTAATCCAGGTACAAAAATCTAATGGAGGGATCAAAGAAGGTAATGTTGGAGAAAGTTTGGCAGATGTGCATTGTAGGTCAGTCAAAGTGGTTGGATGGTCCAGTTTAAAGTCCATTGTAGAAATAAAACATGGGACAAAAGTGTATTTAAGTGAGCTGAAATGAGTTGCGAACGACACGAATTGACAACAGACTCAATAAAACAGAAGTGTCGAACTCAAATATAGAGGGGTCTGAATGGAAATACTGGAGGGCCAAACACTGTTCAACATTTAATAAACAAGACAGGATGCATAAAAAATGTGAAAATAAAATTAAGTGAAAGCAGAAAATTCTGTTCTTTTTCCTGAGCAGTATGCATGGCTTCTTTTCTTGGCTGTCATAATGACTTGTGGTTAGGTTCTGTGATTGGGCAACTCTCAGGATAGAGTGAAGGTGTGCATCAATGAGAGATGACTCTCCTGTGTTTGTGTTTGTTCATCTTCATCAGAGAAAAGTTGCTCACACAGATCTGTACTTTTAAACATTCAGAGGGTTCAAAGAGATTGGGCATTAACCCACACTTTTCCAGTTCTGAAATAACCTGGCAGACCGGATTTAATGGATCTGTGGGGCTGGAAGTGGTCTGGGAGCCATGAGTTTGACACATTGCTATAGACCACTTCAGCGGCAATTCGTTCATGTAAGAAAGTAATGTCTTCTGTATTGGGATGCGCATGTTCAAAACATTGATGGAAGACGGCTTATTTGTTCTGCTGATCGGTTTATAATCACTGCAGTTCGGACCATAACAAAGAGCTCGGAAGATCACAGCACTTAGTTTATTGAATATCTCTATATGTTATCTCCAGATCTTATTTTACGTCATTTATAATCTTAGTTTTCACTCCCTACAGTTTAATACAAGTCAGTTAGCAATGCGATTTATTATTAGAATAGATATACAGATGTTTTTAAATAATTTTTTTAACCGCGTGTGGCAATCCAACCCTCATCAAACACGAGCTAAACATCATCCACATTGCATGACCAAATGTTTCAGACTTTTCCACCAAAGAAAATAATTGTAGGCATCCAGTCTACAATAAGTCTACCGATTCTCTAAAGTAGACACGCTCAGTCTCAACCAGATAATACTACACATCTGGTAAATGTTTAATGCTTTGAGTTAAAAGGTTGTCGACTCAATGTCCGATTTAAGGGTTCCATATTATTCTGTTTTATCCAAACATGAAAATGATCAGTTACTCATTTTTGTTTTGGCAGCACTGTGCTTTAAAAATGGCGCCTCCGGAAATGCTTTAGGACCAGACATGCGCAGTATCATCGCAACGCGTTTTGTTATTGTTTACTTCCTTGGGACGGTGTATAAAATGTCGTCTTCCCAGTCCTAGTGAGGATGATTTACCCTGAATGCCTCCATCAATTACGACGCCTAGGGTCTACGTCGGAGTGACGTCTGGGTATTGCGCATGCGCAGAAGGGCGCGCTGCAGCTGTCGAGGGAGGAGAGCGGCGCGAGCAGACAGCTGCTTCCACACTACGAGCAGGAACTGTAAATGTGTGTGTATTGAATGTGTGTGTGTGTGTGGGACAGCGCGCTGCTAGAGTCAAACCTCAAGCGCTAAGCTCCATTCACAAGGCTTTTGTCCAACGCCTTTAAATGTAGCTCATACACCGTATACACGCATTTCCTCTCGGACACCTTCGAGCATTTCACTGTGTTTTTGTCCCCGTACCCCGGAATGAGTGGTAAGTCAACAGCTAACGATGCCTTAGTTTGCTAGTAAGCGTGCGGATTGGGAGCTAACGAACGTATTTTGTGCTAAGCTAGATCTTTGCTAGCCAACGTTACAAACCTGCACGTTCAGCCGGTATGCCGCGTTGGCTTAAAGACTACAGCTAGCTCATGATGTTTTTCCCCTGTTCCTATTCCGGTGTGAGTTGCTTCAGGGTGAATGGGGTTTAGCTGGTGGTTTTAGATGCAGCCCAAATGATCCAGCATCACCGCCGGTCCTTGGTGGGAACGTGCTGTTTAGCTAGGTGTGTAGCTAAGGAGCTTGGTTAGCTAGCGAGCTCCGGATGGCCCTTTCCGTTTACAGACTCCTCTGCCTTAGCTAGCTTCGTGAATCACTACGGTACATGCATTGTGTAGAAATATTGTCCATGTGCTATATATTTGTAGATTTTTGTTTGCAGGAATGTGCAACCACCAGCGTGCTCTCTGTGTGTGTGTGTGTGTGTGTGTGTGTGTGAGTGTGTGTACTTATTCTGCATGCTCAGTGCTGGCCCGTGCCAATCCTCCCCACTGTCACTGTTCATCTCTGTAGAGTCTTCGCTCATGAAACAATCCTATATTATGGTTCGGCCACGAATTTAATGGGTATCGATATTGATCTTCTCAAATATATACCGGTTTAGCTTAAAGGGCAAGTTCACGAAGTGCCCAAATGCTCCACCTTCCCTACTATGAACATTCATTCACAAAAATGAGTGAAGCTCCGACATGCTGTAGGACCAAATTCCACTATGAGTATATAATGTAATGTTTGAGGTGTGTGTGCCCTCTTTCTGATTCGGAGTTGTTTTGGTCAAAGGGTAAAGGTTGTGAGCCGTGATGACGTCGCATGGGGACTCTGGGGTATAAGGGATGTACTGTAACTGGTACATGCAAACAAAACCAGCTACTTTCATTCACTGAAGTCCCCGAATGTAATGTACTGCTGCTGTAGAACACGAGTTACCAAGCTGGAGAGACTGGAGACTGATTTTGGCTGGGATTTAGTTGTCTGAGACCAATTTTGAAAGACTTAAATTCCTATAATCCTAGAATAAAATCTGTAGACTTTGATCACTGGTTTGTCATGTTCACAGACAGCTGATTAATAGCCATTGTGATCCTTATTTTCCTCCTCTGGCAGTATCAGAAGACTTAAGTTACTTTCCTGCAGTGTGAGTTTTGCAACCATCAAACTAAGAACCAATCGGAGGGCAGAACCTTATAACGCAATTAACGCGACTATACAAACCACTTCAGGAAAACTGTGGAAAGGAGTACCGCAAGAAGAGAAACTTATTGAGTTATGGAAGGAAAAGGTGTATTTAAACGTGTCGCAGATTGATGACTTAAAACTACGCGTAAATTTTTTTTCCTTCTGTTTGTCAGTGTTTTTACTGTACAGTCTGACATTATGGTAACTGAATTCCTACAACGTGACATGGGGATCATGTTTGTACAGTCTCTCTAGCTCTCAAATTTCTCTCTCTCTCTCTCTCTCTCTCTCTCTCTCTCTCTCTCTCTCTCTCTTTGTGTGTATGTATGAGAGCAACAAACACACAGTATCTCTCAAAAGTGAGTACACCCCTCACATTTCAGCAACTATTTTAGTAAATCTCAACAATACTGTAGAAATGAAACTTGGATATATTTTAGAGTAGTCAATGTGCAGCTTGTATAGCAGTACAGATTTACTGTCCTTTTGAAAATAACAACATACAGCTGTTATTGTCTAAATAACTGGCAATAAAAGTGAATACACCCTGAGTGAACATGTCAAAACTGTCAATATTTTGTGTGAGCACCGTTGTTATCCAGCACTGCCTTAATCCTCCTGAGCATGGAATTCACCAGAGCTGCACAGGTTGTTGCTGGGATCCTCATCCACTCCTCTATAATGACATCACAGAGCTGCTGGATGTTGGACACATGACACTACACCTTCCACTTGAGGATGCCCAACAGGTGCTCAATAGAGTTCAGGTCTGAAAACCTACTTGGACATTCAATCAACTTCAACAAGGCAGATGCAGTGGATGGTGTATGGTTTGAGCACTGACAAGCGGACCTTCCGCTTCTGCAACCTCTGAAAGCAATGCTGGTAGCACTCATGCATATTTTCTTTAAGGCAGCTTCTGCACCTGACGCACAGCACGAGGACTCATCTTTTTTTGATGGACCCTTGCGAGGTCTGTTCTAAGTGGAACCTGACTTGGGAAACCTCTGTATGACTCTGGCTACTGACTGTAACTCAGTTTCAGGATGTTACTGATCATCTTATAGCCTCTACCTCTTTGTAAAGAGCAACAATTCTAATTCTCAAATCCTCAGTCTTTACCATGAGGTGCCATGTTGAGCATCCAGTGGTCAGTATGAGAGAATTGTACTTAAAGCATCAAATTCTGTTTTAATACAAGATACACAAATTTGTATGGTCCTGTCAAGCAGACAAACCAATATGATGAATAGGATGTGTGGCTTTGCATGGTTACATGACGTACAGCTGTTTTCACTTGAGGGTGTACTCACTTTTGTTGCAAGCGATTTAGACTATAATGGCTGTATTGAGTTACTTTTAGAAGACAGTAAATCTGTACTGTTATGCAAGCAGCACATTGACACACATACATCCAAATTTAATTTCTGTAGTATTGTCCTGTTGTCCTATTGTCATACTAAATTGGTTGCTAAAATGTGAGGGGGTGTACTTATTTTTTGGAGTTCCTTTTATATACACATCATGGGTCTGTCAATCGATTAAAATATTTAATCGCAACTTAATCACACATTTACATCTGTTCCAAATGTACCTTAGTATATTGTATAATAGGGGTGTAACGGTACATGTATTCGTACCAAAATGTTTCAGTACAGGGCTTTTGGCAATTAAAAAATGTAAATAATTTTTACATGCCGAACATAGTTAAAATCTGAGTTCCCTCAGGTATGTATTAAGTGGCGGATTGTAAGTGTTTTTAGTCTCCGTCTTATTTTTAAACTTGAAAACGTACACAGCAATGACGGGGGTATAAAAATAGAAACTAGAGTTAGCGCAGTGTCACTGTGGTTACTCACTGTACCGGAACTCAGAATAATTTTTTTTGTGCATGCATGAAAGCAGTAAAGAATCCATAGTGCTAGCCACTTGGTCAGTGAATAAAGCTAGTGTTATGGAGTGTATTTAGTGTTTTATGTCCAGATTCAAGAATTTTTCTTTACAAGGAGAAAATCCTGACACTTCTGAATATCGAGGAAGTGAAGGAATGAAGACGTTTGTTAAAACATGCTAAAAGTACAATGGTTAAGTAGAACATATTTAGAAAATTTAATATTAGACACACACCCTTGTACACATCTGTGTTACCCAAATGGGGTATAACAAATGTACACTATTTAATTAATTGTTTTCCTTTTATTTAATTTGTGCCAATTTAATTGGTTACTTTGTTGAATCAATATAAGTGTATGCATTGGTTAGATTTATTCTATTTATTTTATATAAAATATTTTATATAATTTTTTTTAACCAAGCAGGCATTTCATTTAAAATGTAAATTGTTGCTCATAAATGTTAATAATAAAAAACTGCAAAAAAAAAGTTATGAGTCGTGAATTTTGTGTACCGTTACATCCCTATTGTATAATATTGCACCCTATAAATTAATTTTTTTTATCACTCTGTGAACAGAAAGTGTTGCATAAAATCTTCACATACACATTTGGGTTACTCTTACAGTGTCCCTGGAAATTTTTCACAGCACTTTACTTGAGCTTTTTCCACATTTTGTCATGTTACAGCTGTGTTCCAAAATTGATTAGTCATTATTTTCCTCAAAATTCACAAACAATACTCTATAATGACAACATGAAAGAAGTTTGTTTGAAATTTTCTGGGCACTTTCTTCTGTTCTTCTTTGTAAATCATCTCAAACTCCATCAGGTTGGATGGTGAGCATCAGTGCACGGCCATTTTTTTTAGATCCCTCCAGAAATTTTCAATCTGGTTCAAGTCTGGGCCATTTAGGGACATTCACAGAGTTGGTATATAGCCACTCCTTTTGTTTTATTAGCTGTGTGCTTAGGGTCGTTGTCCTTTTGGAAGATGAGAGCTCTGGTCTACCTGTTCCTGCCACTGAAATATATCCCCACATCATGATGCTGCCCCCACCGTGTTTCACTGAGGATGATCAGTGGAAACAGGAGGCACCTGAGCTCAGTTTTGAGTGTCATGGCAAAAGCTGTGATTACTTATGTACATGAGAATCAATTCTTTCCCCTATTTTAAATTTTTTTTATAAAATTGCAAAGATTTTATACACATCTCTTCACGTTGTCATTATGAGGTCATGTCATTTTCTCCCGCTTATCCGTAATTCGGGTCGCGGGGCAGCAGTCTAAGCAGGCCCCCGCCTTCGACTGCTGCCCAATCCTCACAGCACCGTCCCTTACGGTCCCTCCTGCAGATGGTGAGCCCACGGGAAGGCGGCCCCATTCGAATTCATTTTGGAATAAGGCTGTAACCTAACAAACTGTGGAAAAAGTGAAGCGCTGTGAATTCCTTTCAGATTAATTGCGATCTCAGTTCCATCTCGCAGTGTTTGTGCGTTGACGAGCACTGTTGCTTCATAAACAAACTAGTTACAAACCTTCCTGCTACAAGCTGAAGTCTGAGTTAAAAACAAACTCCACTTTAACACTTGACAGCTACGCAACCCATTCAGTTTCCAAATCGCGGCGTGCCATGCAGCACTTGCAGCACATGCGTGTGTTTTTATTATTGAAACTTTGAGGTGCAGATAGAAAAGTGTTTAGATCGTGAGATTTATCAGCGGAGTGAGTAATAGACATCAGTTTCTTTCTTTTGGTTCCACTTCATGTTGTGTCTGTTCAAATTTCTAAATCACGCAATACTGTTACTTTAAATAGCACTGTGGTGTTCTTTTTCCAACTTGTGCTTTTTTTGTTCTTGCAGATATTAAAATCTGTCAGTCGTATCTTTTTGTATTGGTGGACTTGTTCTCAGGTGATGTGACGTCTTTCATGCTTTACTTTTGTAGAGTTAAGGCTCTCCATTGAGCTATTGGTGGCTGTAGGGCCATACTGATGGATTATTTTAATGGATCATCTCCAAACCCTCAAATGCTTTAATACTTCAGCTATTTTTACTGATCTCATGTACAATAACAAAACTCTTGATACCGAGTGCCAATTTTATTTCATATATTTGTTTCTTGTGGCTTAGACGTGGAACTTTAGAATTACTTGAGTTTCTGCAGCTGCTATTAATCACTTCTTATTTCACACAACAAAGCTCTTCTGACTATCCTAACCATATTGTTTTACTGTGATGTTCAGCGCGTGCGGCTTCAATTACATTAAAAAAATTTTTTATAATAAATCCGAACAACCATTGTGCTGTAAATTTAAGCGTAACCTCAGATATTCTGGTTTTTCTACTCATCTTCACTGTTACTGGGTGCAGTGTGCACTCGCTCACAAGGAAGCTGCAGAGCAGCTGTGGAAAACGTGTGTTATAGTTTAGGTGTAAAAGATGTTGAAACTCCATGTAAACACAGCAAATACCTATGCCTGGATTTTATTTCCTGTCTTGATTATTTCAATAAGGAGCTTTGATTTTTCGGAGCAGTCAGTGATTTGCAGGCATGCATTTCGTATTTCACTTTTTAGCCTGCTGATATTTTAGTTTTTTTGTTTTGTAAAATGGTTTTAGGAATTTACTGATTTTAGTCGATGCTATACACACGTTTTTAGTAAGCAGTATTGTTTTTATATATATTTAACATTTTCACTTATTATTATTGAAGACAAAAAAAATAATTAAACCAGTTAGTGTGTGTGTGTGTGTGTGTGTGTGTGTGTGTGTGTATACTGTACTGTATTTTCCCCCATTTGAAGCTATGACTGTGAGCATGAATGCAGTATTGTCAGTTGACAGTCTTTGTTATTCCCAGATCAACAAACCTCTAGCAATTAGTGTATGTGAATATGTATGTGTATCTGTGTGTGTGTATAGATAAAGCATATGTATGTTCAGTCCCCTGATCAGTCTACCAGGGGAAGGGAATCATAGTGAGTATCAGATTACAATTGTATGTTAGACAACAAGTAAAGTCAGTTCTCAAAGTTGTTGTGGGCAATTGTAAACATGTGATTGACTTTATCAAGTGCTGAGCCATTCTGATTGTTCTGAATAATATAGTGGTTTATTATTGGACATTTCTGGATGTCTTTAATGCCAATACCAGCTTTTTTTTATTCATATAACTTAAACGTACGTTCTTATCAAATCTCTTCCAGCTACACACCGTGGATAAAGTTTTTTTCTAGTCTCAGAATAGTGAGAGTAAAATGTACTGGCTTGGTTATTTTGCTCATTTTGAGAAAGCATGTTATTAATGGTTTCATTCACATTGCACCAATACCCCTTTCTCCTTGTGCATGAGCACCTTTTATCACGTGTGACTGTTGCTATGATGCTTTGTTGTTAGATGAAATTTGAAACGCGTACAGAGAATGTCGTTGTCGTCAAGTCTCGTTGTTTCATTTCACCACAGTGGACCACTCCCAAAACCAGTGTTGACATCTGCAGCTCTTGTGTAATTGCTTTACAAAGAGCGACATGAAAATACATATGAAATATTTCGAGTAGGCCTGAAAGTAATCAAACAGCCATTTGAAGAGTAGTGCTGAACAAATAACCAACAGCCCAGTAATTCATCATCAGCTGTTCGTTAACATGAAGTCTAACAGAATTTCACATACAATGAGGTGTAAGTGGTTTGGCATTGTCTCTCTGCAATAATGTAACAACCAGATTTATTTGCTTGTTGAATGTTTGAATAAGTAGCTCAAATATTCTGTAAGAATAAGACAAACTAAAAGCTTACATATGTGTTTATGTTTATATAAATAAACCAGAAGGCATTTTTTTAAATTACTTTTATGAGGAACTGTTTTTCCGCGCATAATATGTTTGGATCAGTAACATTGTTGTGCTAGTTTTTTGTTTTTTAATAGACTATTATGAACATTAGTTTCCCAAAACTTTCAATGTCTTATTTGGTCTTTAATGTAGTCTGTGTTCAGCTGAATGTCACTTAACTATGCAGCCTTAATATGAATTAAGTGTGAAGGGAAAAAATTTATTTATAGCACAAAGATGCAGTATTTTTAAGGAATCCTGACTGCTGCAGCTTTACTCTCTTTTACTTACTGCAGTCACTGTTCACTGAAATAAAAGAAAAGGTATGTTGAATATAGGCAGAAAACATGTGCTGTAGTTATACAAATACACCTGACCACTGCAAACTATTACATTTTGTCTGGATCCTCAGGTTTATATGCATCCAGTGATTGGAAAGTTGCATAAGTCTATGTGAGACATTAGCAGTGTTTACATGGAGCAGTGTAATCTGTTTTGGGGCCTTAACTACCTTTACCAGTCCACACAAACGTGTGAATGACCGGCGAATTATGCAAAGTTTAGTTTTTATTCCCGGTCCCTAAATTCCAGCTATACAACCCACTTCCAGCAGTCCTCACTACAGACCTTCATCCACACACTATTGCTTTTCGGAGGAGGGGAAGGGGTAGTATTGAGATGCTTCTTAGGGATGCACAGCCAACAAAAAGCTCTGCGTCCTGCCCCTCGTCTTTTCCTCATACTTTCCAGCAGCAGTATTCACGCTACAAAGTCACACTCTTGCTTGAATAGGAGCAGCACTACGTAAAAATAACATGCATAAATAATAATGGAATTCCATGTAGGATAACGTGTACACAAAGTCATTCCAATTGAAAGCGCTGGCACACGTAAACACAATATCAAGTTAGATAACATCATGTAAACAGTCCACTTAATCGGACTGGCAAAAATGTGTACATGTAAACGTGGCTTTTGATGGAAACTGTTGTCTGATTGGTTATAGCAGAGTATGTGTTGGGACTTTTGCATGCAGAGATTGCACAGATGAGTCATTTCAGAGTCTGAAGTGATGGAGCTTCAGCTATTAGAACAGAATTGATCAAAGTGAATGTATACATATTCAAACACAAATCCAAAAAGCTCACACTCAGTCCATGAGAAAGTGTCACATTTAATTACATTTCGGTGCATATGCAATGTTTGCAGTTGTGGAACACAGGTGGTAATTGAGATTTTTGCCACCTTGGTTGAAGGATCTGGTGCCTGTGCTGTGAAGTATAAGTTTGCACTTTAACAATATTAGCAACTTTATTAGCACTAATGTCACTCCAACCACGGCAAGCCATGTCTCAATGAAGCTTACTTTGTGCATAAGGAGCACTTCTTTAGTCTTTGATGTTTCATGCTGAGCCACTTGGCATGTGGGTATTGATGTTTGCACGGTTATTGTTTGGAATAATAATTCCCAGGTGACCCTATTATTCAGACAGAAAAGAGAATGGATGTAAACAGAGTTTCCAAAACTGCTGACGTGTCACATCTGACACCAACCATGTGCCATCCACTTATTTTCATTTTCTTTTCACTGTCTAGCCAAGGTTTTATTGTCACGGAAAAATCCAAGCTTTGGTTCACCTCGTAATTCTTTCAGAATGTAATATTGCTTTAATCAAACTTGATGATGTCTTCTGTTTTAAAATATTTAAATTTCTCTCTGTTGGACAGGATCCTGACATGATGGGTCTGCTATTACCAGCCTGTGTGTTGAAGTGAGCTGTTCTCTCCCTCTACTGTAAACCCCTCCCCCTGGGGTTAACCCCTCTTCCCATCCAGCCGGGGAGCGTCAGTCATGGCAGGTGTTAAACGTGGCTATGACGGCAAGATTGCCGGACTGTATGACCTGGACAAGACGCTGGGGCGCGGGCATTTTGCTGTGGTAAAGCTGGCACGCCACGTCTTCACTGGTGAGAAAGTGGCAGTGAAGGTCATCGACAAGACCAAGTTGGACACAGTTGCCACGGGTCACCTTTTTCAAGAGGTGCGGTGCATGAAGCTGGTGCAGCACCCCAACATCGTGCGCCTTTATGAAGTCATCGACACGCAGACCAAGCTGTATCTGATCCTGGAGCTGGGGGATGGAGGCGACATGTTCGACTACATCATGAAGCATGAGGAAGGGCTCAACGAGGAACTGGCAAAGAAGTACTTTGCCCAGATTGTCCATGCCATATCTTACTGCCACCGGCTGCATGTAGTCCATCGTGATCTAAAGCCTGAAAATGTGGTTTTCTTCGAGAAGCAAGGTCTCGTTAAGCTTACTGACTTCGGCTTTAGTAATAAATTTCAGCCTGGGAAAAAACTAACCACCAGCTGTGGGTCTTTGGCCTATTCAGCTCCAGAGATCCTGCTGGGGGATGAGTATGATGCACCTGCAGTAGGTGAGTACATTGTGAAAATGCTTGACTATGCTCTGTTCTAGATACCTGTTTGTTCACTGAGTGGTATATTTAAGTCAAAGATCCATAGCTCTAACAGACATTACAACCCACTGTTATTAGACTTATTTTTCCCCATCGTCATTAGCTGCTTTCCCTTGAATTAAATTTGAACTGGGTTTCATTAGATTGTCAGTAAATGTACTAAATGTGCTGAGCATAATAATGAAAAGCTCAAAATCTACTTACCCAAATATTACTGTACTATTACTGTACACATTTAAATAATAAGCCTAATATTTAAATGATTGGGTAAATGCAAACAACGACTTACAAGGCACTGAAAGTTGCCAATTGATTATTTATTTGAATTTTTTTATTAGTTGTGTGTTTCCTATCTGTTTTAAAATCTATAGTTCACTTGCACTTGGAGCTCCTTGTCTGTCACATGTTGTTGTTTTTTTCTGCTTTAACATGCTTGAACAGTATAAACAGGGTTTTCTTGGGGCATTGTGAATGTGTTGATTTTCTTGTTTAGACAAGCCTGGTCCTGCAAGTGTCCATTTAGATATTGCATGTGGGTTAGAGAACCCTAATGTGATGCTTGGTATTTTTTTATTTTTTATACTAAATTTATCGTTCGGTCTTCTACAAGAAGTTTACTGGCTGTGTTTCTGGCTGATGTGTTTGAGCAGATATATAATATCTAAAATGTAATAACTAAAATGTGAATAGTACTGCAACCGCTTAGAGCATATTGTCTTTGTTGTTAGTTGCTAGTTAATGACCACTGCTTTTACTCGTCTAAGTGCTGCTTGGATGGATAATGAGGTGGATGAGGAGGATTTACCTGTTCAGGTTCATACGGTGCATCTTTTGGTAGATTCTACCCTGATTTTGCGTTATTTAAGCTATTGGTTCTTATACACGTGCTTTCTCTCTTTTTCCATTTTATACTAAGAGCATGTCTGTGTTTTGGCCCTCCATTAGTGTGTCAAAAGAAACGAGGCAGGAGAACATAATGGCTGCTGGTGCTGTTTAGATTTGTAGTCTGGTCACAGTTGCAGGCGATTGGCTGTTGGAACAGTTAATCCTGTTTTTGTTTGAGCTGAAGCCTCACTGCCGGAGCCCTGATTAAACATTCCTTATTGACACTGTCGGTGTGATCAAATACCCAGTGTGCTCAGACTGCCATTGGACACCCCACTCGAATTATTTCCGGCCTCGTTTCTTAATTGATGGTACTTTGTTCTGCATGTTGTTGTTTCCACAACAGCTGAAACTAGACAGAAGCCTTACAAAGTATCACTTGGTTTAGACTCGATACATCTCTACTATACTGCTGCAGAAATAAATGCTCAAATTTGATTGGTCAGAAGGTATGCATTATTTTTGTATGAAAGCCTTAGTAGTTTTGTGTATAACATGAATAATTTAGAAGAGGTTTCTGTAATGTTTAGAATCAAGTCTCCATTGTAAACACATTTTAAATGTTTACCAGCTCGGAAAAAGTTTTAAAGACGGAGCTGGTTTTTATTTATTTATTTATTTATTTTATGGGGGAGTGGTGGCTTCAGCGGTTAAGGCGCTGGGTTGCCGATCGGAAGGTCTGGGGTTCCGGTATCGCCAAGCTGCCACTCTTGGGCCCTTGAGCAAGGCCCTTAACACTCTATGCTCCGGGGGAAATATCAAGGTCCGGAGTGACGTGGGGCCGCCTTCCCGTGGGCTCACCACCTGCAGGAGGAACCGTAAGGGACGGTGCTGTGAGGATTGGGCAGCAGTCGAAGGCGGAGGCCTGCTTAGACTGCTGCCCCCGCGACCCGAGATACGGATAAGCGGGAGAAAATGAATGAATGAATGAATGAATGACACTGCTTTTTGAGAGAGAGGGATAAAAAGTGTTGGAGGTCAAGGAAATGATTGCTTATAACAGTCATAACATAAGAGAGAACAAGTTGTCAGATGGAAGTTTTAAAACATTAAATTCAAATTTAAACTGTTTAAATGAAATTTGCAAGTTTTGTACTTTACTGTAGTAAACATTCTAATCATTGGCAAGTTGCTGTGTTAATGGTAACAACACACTGTGAAATAATACATTTCAGCAAACATTATTTTCAGGTCACAGCATGGTCTAGTGTGTTGTTCCTGATTTATCTCAGATGTTAATATTTAGACTGATTTTTATTTTATTTATTACATTTTTTTACGGAGCAAGTGTTTTTGTAAATATGGGAGATATTTCTGTGCGTTTCTGTTAGTCATAGTTCAGTATTTACACATTAAAATACACTGCTGAACTAATTAAACTTTGTTTTAATGTTTAAAAATTATTTCAGCTAAATTAAAATTTTATATACATACATACGTACATACATACATACATACATACAGTGAGGAAAATAAGTATTTGAACACCCTGCTATTTTGCAAGTTCTCCCACTTAGAAATCATGGAGGGGTCTGAAATTGTCATCGTAGGTGCATGTCCACTGTGAGAGACATAATCTAAAAAAAAAAAAAAATCCAGAAATCACAATATATGATTTTTAAACGATTTATTTGTATGATACAGCTGCAAATAAGTGTTTGAACACCTGTCTATCAGCTAGAATTCTGACCCTCAAAGACCTGTTAGTCTGCCTTTAAAATGTCCACCTCCACTACATTTATTATCCTAAATTAGATGCACCTGTTTGAGGTTGTTAGCTGCATAAAGACACCTGTCCACCCCATACAATCAGTAAGAATCCAACTACTAACATGGCCAAGACCAAAGAGCTGTCCAAAGACACTAGAGACAAAATTGTACACCTCCACAAGGCTGGAAAGGGCTACGGGGAAATTGCCAAGTAGTTTGGTGAAAAAAGATCCACTGTTGGAGCAATCATTAGAAAATGGAAGAAGCTAAACATGACTGTCAATCGCCCTCGGACTGGGGCTCCATGCAAGATCTCACCTCGTGGGGTCTCAATGATCCTAAGGAGGGTGAGAAATCAGCCCAGAACTACACGGGAGGAGCTGGTCAATGACCTGAAAAGATCTGGGACCACCGTTTCCAAGGTTACTGTTGGTAATACACTAAGACGTCATGGTTTGAAATCATGCATGGCACGGAAGGTTCCCCTGCTTAAACCAGCACATGTCCAGGCACGTCTTAAGTTTGCCAATGACCATTTGGATGATCCAGAGGAGTCATGGGAGAAAGTCATGTGGTCAGATGAGACCAAAATAGAACTTTTGGGTCATAATTCCACTAAACGTGTTTGGAGGAAGAAGAATGATGAGTACCATCCCAAGAACACCATCCCTACTGTGAAGTATGACGGTGGTAGCATCATGCTTTGGGGGTGTTTTTCTGCACATGGGACAGGGCGACTGCACTGTATTAAGGAGAGGATGACCGGGGCCATGTATTGCGAGATTTTGGGGAACAACCTCCTTCCCTCAGTTAGAGCATTAAAGATGGTTTGAGGCTGGGTCTTCCAACATGACAATGACCCGAAGCACACAGCCAGGATAACCAAGGAGTGGCTCTGTAAGAAGCATATTAAGGTTCTGGCGTGGCCTAGCCAGTCTCCAGACCTAAACCCAATAGAGAATCTTTGGAGGGAGCTCAAACTCTGTGTTTCTCAGCGACAGGCCAGAAACCTGACTGATCTAGAGAAGATCTGTGTGGAGGAGTGGGCCAAAATCCCTCCTGCAGTGTGTGCAAACCTGGTGAAAAACTACAGGAAACGTTTGACCTCTGTAATTGCAAACAAAGGCTACTGTACCAAATATTAACATTGACTTTCTCAGGTGTTCAAATACTTATTTGCAGCTGTATCATACAAATAAATAGTTAAAAAATCATACATACTCTGACGTTGAGTGAAAGTGTTGCAGTTTTTAAGCAAATACATGTTGATTTTATGGTAATAATAAAAAGTTTTGTTTTGTAATCCCTGCTGTGATTTCAGATGATCTTCAATTCTTTCATAATAAATGTGTAGGGTGATCGATTTAGTTGCTTTCCGAGAAGAATGAGATGTTGATCAAGTGTAATTAGGAAAAGGTAATTGGTTTGTGTCTGTCATCTTGAGCACAGGAGTAGACCAGCCGGTTACTAAAAGGCCTGTGTTTGTCACTCGCCCACTAAGTGTGCTGTACTGAGTTCAGCTTGCGATTTTAGTGCCATTGCCATTACATTAAAGTTATTTTGTATATTGAAAATATCAGGGTTTTTTTTTTTTGGCTGTTTCTTTGCCCTCTAATTATGGCAACAGAATTGACCCTTAGAAACCCACTGTGGGATATGAATCCTTCCTGCTATAATTTAGATATTTCAAGATGATCGGTTTAGATGACTCTTTTTCTTTTTGTTTGTTTTAAAAGTCTGTGTTTAGATTCTAGCTTTAATTAACTCTGTACACGGCCAAGTTAATTTAAAGATGTGTAATATGAGCTATGATCTTTGCTTCTTAATCCTCATCATTTTATCACTTTATTATGGGATTAAGAGAGTCCAGAGAATGAAGGATCGATCAATGAGTGAGTGGTTTGGATTTTTCTTTCTCAGTGTGCTACTGCAACTTTTGGATGCCAGTAAATCTGTCGGAAACTAACCGGGCTGGTTTAACCCACATTTGTACAGGAAGTAGTTGCTCTGAGCTCTCTGGAAACGAGGTTTGACACGTGCATTAAAGTTATTTTGTTCAAAGTGATTCGCTAGAAATTCAGCTGAATAATACATAGTGCTTGATGTTGGTGTAAACAGTTTTATTTATTTATTTGTTTGTTTGTTTTTATTTAATGAAGTCTGATAATCTGATGTTCTAAAATTTTCTATGTGTAGATTTTCATAATTAATTTTTGGCTCAGATTGTATGCTTTGCCTTTACTTTGAACTAGTGTGTATGCCTAAAAATGCCTTTCCCACCAGACAGTGCAGCACAGCGTGACACGGTGAATTAACCACATTCGATTGCCAGCTGACCCGTCCTGTACACAGTATGCTGGATTTAGTTATCCTTCTTGCCCATGTACCATGGGTGTCGATGGAGGATGTGTGGGTTAAGATATAAATGGTGCAGACAACCAACTGCTTGGACACTTCAGTCTTGCTCAGGTCTCTGGCTGAGGTCACAATCCTACTGTACAGTGATCACAGCAATCTTCAATATTAGTAACTGTTGTTTCAAATGCAGGTTTTCTGGCACGCTGTATGAGGCATTTTAACAAGTGGTTTAAAGTTTCAAAATCTAAGTCTCTATTAGAACTAAAGTTCTGACAGTGTATCGACTAAAGTTGTGAGAGTGAACAGATTTATAGTATGCTGAGTAGCAATATTTTAATTAGCTCAGGCACACACTTTTATGAAAGGTGTTCACCTAAAGGTTGACACCGAAAAACAGGAAGATCACAATCATGACTTGGCTGTTTATTTTTTTGCAATTAAGTCAAGTCAAGTCAAGTTTATTTGTATAGCGCTTTTCACAACAGACATTGTCTCAAAGCAGCTTTACAGAAAACAACAGTGAAGGTGAATGGTGTGCGTTTGTCCCTGATGAGCAGCCGTGGCGACAGTGGCAAGGAAAAACTCCCTTAGATGATATGAGGAAGAAACCTTGAGAGGAACCAGACTCAAAGGGGAACCCATCCTCATATGGGTGACATCAAAAGTTTGGTCATAAATCTTTCAACAATACAGAACAATTTGTGATCATCATAGATCCAGCATCAGCTTCTCCATGCCAGGGCCTTTAAACACTCGGCATCTACTTCTCCATGATCATCCATAGGTCCATAATCTTCACGAGGTGGGACGTGACTGGAGCTGGCCAAACCTCAGGATGCCTCGGGATGGGGAGAGAAAGAGAAGCAGTGGAGAGGAATTAGCGTAGCTGCTGTTCATGATATTAACAGCACAAGTTGATAATGTGCATGTGATCAGATGTTCTGGAGCACAAGGTTATGATGTGATGTGTGTGATGTGTGTTATGTGTAGGCTTTGCTAAAAAGATATGTTTTTAATCTGCACTTAAACTGGGAGAGTGTATCTGAACCCCGAACACTGTCAGGAAGACTATTCCAGAGTTTAGGAGCTAAATGTGAAAATGCTCTACCGCCTTTAGTGGACTTTGCTATTCTAGGAACTACTAGAAGCCCAGAGTTTTGAGATCTCAGGGAGCGTGGCGGATTGTAGCGTGTTAAGAGACTGGATAGATACATGGGAGCCAAACCATTTAGTGCTTTATAAGTGAGTAGCAGTAGTTTGTAGTCTATTCGAAACTTAATAGGAAGCCAATGTAGGGACGATAAGATTGGGGTTATATGATCGTATTTTCTTGACCTGGTAAGAACTCTTGCTGTGGCATTCTGAACTAACTGAAGCTTGTTTATTAATGATGCAGGACATCCACCTAGTAATGCATTACAGTAGTCTATTCTAGAGGTCATAAACGCATGGACGAGCTTCTCTGCATCAGATATAGATAACATATTTCTTAGCTTAGAAATATTTCTAAGGTGAAAGAAGGCTCAGGCACACACAAAAAATTAAAGTTTTAACAATTCAGGCAAAGCATTAAAGTACACAGAACAAGACCCAACTGTAATTATTTCATTCAGTGACCTTTAAAATGATGTCTCTCTTCTGTGATATAAGTTTATAGTGCAAGGGTTACTTATTGAACAAGCATGGTCCTCCTGCAGACCAAGTAAACCAATACTCAAAACATAGGTCGCTGAGTGGCCAAAAGTATGCGTACATCACGCCTGCATGTGGTTCTTTAACCAAACTGTTGTCACAAAATTATTGTAACAGTAATAAGAACTAAAAAGAGAATAAAGAATACATCTTGCTTCTTCCCTTGACCTCTGTGCACAGGAACGCAAAAATAATACATTTGGCATTGAATGCGCAAATCCCTATGCTCCAAAATGTAGTCCTTCCAAAAATACTTCTCAGAAGTGTGTGCTGATTATAACATCAAAGGAGGACCAACTCTGTATTAATACCCTCATATGTGGTGATCAGGTCAGGTGTCCTCTTGCTTTTAGCCTTTATAGTGTATATAAAACTGCCCATAATTAAGTGGCTCCAGTTTTCTAAACATGAACCATTGCTGCTTCTGTAGCAGATCATTCCTTTTTTTTTTTTTTTTTTTTTCCCCCTTGATTTTGCAAAAGATTTTCATAGATCTAGCGTGTCTTGTCTAATCAAATGACAATAGAATTTATTCTTCACATTGAGGTAAAATATATAGATATTTTTATAGTTATATTTGTGTATTCCTTGTCTGTGGTGTTATTGATGTGAGGCAGTAAGTGCTTGTGTTAGTTATAGCCATGAACTAATTAATAATGCTTAAGCATTAAAAGTTGCCTATTGTTGCTCTATATTGTCTTTGTTGGCAACTTTGTGGTTTGTTTCATTTGTTGCCATTGTTATGTTGTTTTTTTGGAACTTTGTATGCACTTCCCTAATAGATTGTGTAGCTTCGCTGTTGTCAGGCCTGTGGACTGCTTTCTCTCTGCTCACATGGCTTCTGTATTGTCCAAACCCTATATATTTGTGTCTTTACTTTGCCTTTTTCAATGAGTTTTATGTGATGTTTAGAGCAGTGGTGGAGTGATTCAATGTAAAAGGAGCAAACTCGGCCAAGTGTCAAATTCCAGAATCGCTCATTAAACCACCACCGAGGTGCATATGTTAGCATGCCGGGTTTACGTGAGTCTTGCTGCTTGTGCTGCTCTGACACTACAGGAAAGCTTTTAAGGATGGTGCTACCCCCTCATCCCCTTCCGCCTCCTTTCCTTGTCTCTTCACCCCTTTGTTTCCAACAGATTGTTTTCACTCTGAGAGTTGGCACTTCCCTGCTGAAGCTTGGGGAAAACAGGGAACGGGGAAAGAATAGCAGGAATGACTGCCATAGAGGCAGGAAAATGGGGGGACATGATGGATCTATGTTTAGAGCAGTGTCGTCCAGATCTTACCCGTGCCAGCCAGACACAGTACCGTTTGCCCACAGGGTAATTAATCTAGCCTGCTGGTCGCTATAGCAACACACTGTGCCATCTGAGAGCGAGTTATGTATACAATTGAAAGAGCAAGAGGGCATTAGGGGGGTGTGGGTGTGGTTGGGGTCATGCAGGAAGTGGCTTTCTTTGTTTTTACTCACCTTGGCATCCTGTCTGCTCAAGTAAGTGCAGAATAGTGGTGTTTCCCCTTTCATTTATTTACACAAGTGTTATTGTTTGTTGCCTTTAAGGGTTTGTGTGAAAGGAAGTTAACAGATTGGGGCATTTTACAATAGGGGATTACATACACTTTCACATATTTTGTTTTAGATGATGAACCAAATGAGACAAAAAAAACAGCTGCTTACGGTTGTGTTCATCTTTCCACTGTGGAGCAATTTCAGCCGTTTTTGTTTTTAATTTGCTTCCAAGAGCTCAAATGAGACTGGCTCTTAGATCTATTGCCAAACTAAGGGTGTATAAATGTAAAAGAAATAACTTGGTCCTTTAATCCGAGTAGAAGTGTCCATGCTCAGTCTCACTGTGGTCTGACTTGAACTACTTAAAACCATGCTTTTGGATGGTGCTTGAGATGTGTTGTGTGAAACTTACTGCAGTAGCTGTCGGTGAGCTGCTATGGCTGTTTTTGGCATCTGCAGCTGTAACTGACTGTAACTGACTGGTCTACCACCTTCTCTAAGAATGAGAGTACACTTAAATTCTCTTCTCTGTTCTGCCACCGAGGTGGTGGAATGAACTTCCCCTAGATGTCCGTACAGCGGAGTCCCTGACTATCTTCAAGCGACGATTGAAGATCTACCTCTTCCTGACACACTTAAATTAGCACTTTCCAAGTTTGCTTTGTAGAATTCAAGAGTTATATTTATATTTAGTTTGTAATCTGGCGTACCAGTGTAGATTTATTCATTACTAGAGACTCAAAGCACTTTTGTACGTCGCTCTGGATAAGGGCATCTGCTAAATGCCGCAAATGTAAATGGTCTAAACCTCTCTCACAAAGAAATGATCATCCAGTGAAATAAATGAAGCAGCAAATTGTTACTTATTTCTGTTATGTTTTAAAGCTAGCTTGTATCAGCAGTTATAGATATTTCAATTACCATGGTGATCTTGTAAATAAAGTTACAGTCCACCTTAAGTGATTATGTTGCAATTCACAGTTTCTGTTGTAAAGCTATTGGCTGCTTCAGTTTCTTCTTGGTCCAGTCTGTAGATTAATAACCACCTTCAGATTCCTCCACAATGATGGAGTGATTTCATAGCAAGCCAGGGCCTGCCTTTACTTTCTGCTGCAGTCATTCAAAATTAAACAAGCATGAGGTTGTAGGCCCTTTGGAAAGCCCTCCCTTCTCTTTATGTACACTCCCATAAGTTCCTTGCTCAGCACACAGCTTGTGAAACCTGTATAGAGAGAGAAAAAGGTGTTTTGATGTCTGATTTGTTTCTGACTTAGAGGTTCCGATTTCTGACCCAGAGCGTAGGGAATTTGCTTGGTTAACATATATACATTTTCCACCAGAGTGTTAATATTTAGCTGCACTGCAACCTCAGCAGAAAGAGATGTACATTTACCTGCTGATTTTTGTTTCTGTCTTACCAGGCTACCAACTGTGTAAGCAGATATAAATGCCTTAGTGTGTCCTAGGGGATTTTTTTTCTTTTCTTTTTTAAATAACATACTGTAGTCTGACGTAGGGCTTCAAGAACTAATCAATAAAATTGATAATGAAATTCGTTGTCAACGAATGCAGTTATTGATTAGTTGGCCTGCTGAAGTTACAGGTTAGCATGACTGGAAGATAACAGAGCGAAAATGGCAGACAGCACAGGGTCAACCGGCAGCAGGAAAACGCCCCTTTGTACAGGACTAAAGATAATAGATTTTATTTTTTTAAATCAGGCCTGTAGCTCGCTGCGTTTCTCTGTTCCATTCTCTTTTTATAGCATTTGTCTACAACAGTTAACTTCTGTTTTCAAACGTGATTCACTGCGGATTTAAGACGTTTAAATGCTTGTGTAAAATTTATATTTAATTTATCTATCATTTAATTATACAAAATAAACTTAATTACAGATAGATAGATATTATTATATATAGATATATTATAAATTCACAGATGAACAAAATATCATGGTTTTATTTATATATATGTGTCTGTGTCTGTGTCTGTGTGTGTGTGTGTGTGTGTGTGTGTGTGTGTGTATACACACATATATACACACACGTGTGTGTGTGTGTATGTGTATATATATATATATATATATATATATACACACACACACACACACACACACACACACACACACACACACACACACACACATATATGTGTGTGTGTGTGTGTATATGTATATATAATGTATGTGTTTATATGTGTGTATATATACATTATATATACACACACATATAAACACGTATGTGTGTGTGTGTGTGTGTGTGTGTGTGTATGTATGTGTGTGTGTGTGTGTGTGTGTGTATGTATATATGTGTATGTATATATGTGTATGTATATATATATATATATATATACACACACACA
>NC_139574.1:22017203-22064703 GCF_946808225.1 Silurus aristotelis | reverse complement strand
CTGTAGATATCTGGAGTCTAGGAGTGATCCTGTTCATGCTGGTATGTGGACAGCCCCCTTTCCAGGAAGCCAATGACAGTGAAACCCTCACCATGATCATGGACTGTAAATATACCGTACCTACCCATGTCTCCAATGCCTGCAAAGAGTAAGGGTTTCTCATACATGCCTTACATGGTCTCTAAATACACTCCAGCTTGGAACTTAAGATATATTTTCTTAATCTGAGATTTAATACCAGACTGACTAGAAGATGCACGGCTACTTTTTCCCTCTAAAGTGTTGAGATAAGATGTTAGTCCGTGCCTTTTATTTCCAGCAAATCTCCAAGGGTACAAATAAAATGTCTAATAATGAATATTGACTTTTACAGCTTTTCCTCAGGCAGTAGGCTTGCCTAAACTCAGTGCACCTCAGTAAAAGAAGAACTGCTCTTTCTTGCCCATAAATTACATAACCAAAAAGAGATGTATTGCACAGGCATTGGGGTGAAGTGAACATGCTCAGCAGCAGCCAGATACTGCTTTAATCCTCTTTATGAATGTAATAGTAGGAGCTCTTCTACACAAGAACCCAGTAAATGAGCAGGTTTACCTAACACACATTCACTATGGTGCATGGTTTAAAGCTGATTGGCAGTAAATAATGTCTGACGAGCTGTTTGATACAATGTGAAAAGATACTGCTTTACTGTTTGTACTCTCTGTTCTAATCAGTATGCTGATTTTGGCCAAAACAAAGCAGTTTTTCATTTTTCATCATTTTTCAGTATTCGTTCCTTCCAATAAAACCACTTTTTACATACCAGTTCTACACTAAATTTAGAATTGCATCATATTTTTGTTTTTTTGTTTTGGTTGCATTGTGAATCTTCCTCTCCTAGATGGATGGATGGATGGATATTTTATCACAGAACAGTATTTCTAAGCACAGCTCAATACATATTTGACTGTAGTTTGTTGAACTTTGATTTTAAATAAGCGTTGTCATTTTTTCTAATAAATATGAAATAATTAAATAAAGTATCACATTTCTAAAGCCTAATGAAGAGCCTGAGCACTGATTTAAAAGGATTATTTGGGCTGCAGCAATTTTAGTGATAAATGATCAGAACTGCTGACAGTGACCTTCCCTGTCTATTCAGTAGTTAAGAACCACAATTTGTTTGAGTAGTAAAAACAAAAGGACACTTTGTGACATGATTGCAGATTTCCTCTTGTCATTGGTTTCATTAGTAGAGTTATGAAAGCAGTTTGTTCTGAAAAAGGGGTTGTGGGTTTGTGTTTGACACACATTCCTAGTTGGGTGTTTCCGTTGCAGAAAGAATCACGGTGGCGTTTTTAAAATCCAAAATAAAATGGTAAGCATATCCTTCTGTGTATATGCTACAAACTAGGTAAAAGGCAAAAACACAAGTACTGGACAGTGAATGACCGGAAGAAAGTTCAGTGTACAGATGGGTTCAAATGTGAAGATTTTGGCTACACCACAAGACCTTATGTCAGACTGAGTACAGTTTTAAAGCAGCAGTGGGACGGAGTGTTCTCAATCATGGAGTGGCCTGCCCAGTCACCTCACCTAAATCCTATTGATCTGTTCTGGGATGAACTGGACCACAAGGTCAGAAAGAAATCTCCAACTAGTGATCAAAACATTTGGCAATTTTTTTCACGTGGCAAAGTATTTTAGCTGAATGTGTAGAGAAACTTGCTTTCCGAGTTTCTCCAAACATCTGCACATTTGTACCTCAGAAATGCTAAAAAAAAAAAAAAAAAAAAAAAAAAAAAAACCCTGTGTTTTTTGCAAGCACTGTAAATTCAGTACCTTTTTTTTTTTTTTTTTTTTTTTTTAGAATATTTTAAATAAGTAGCAACTGGAAGCAACTAAAGAGGAAGTTTCATACTTGTTTTTTTTATTTATTTATTATTAGGAACCTCATATTGGATTGTCATCTTAACTGTTTCTGGTTGTTTCTCTCACTGGTGAGACACTGGGGCTCATGAACACGTTCAATTTGTTTATCATTTCACAAGATGGGTTAGTACATTAATACTTTCCCCATGGGTTGTATCTATTAGTGATTTACTTGGACATTTGTTATACAGTGCAGTGTTGTAGTACCTGAATTCTCTCTCTCTTGTAAATATATATATTTATTTGCGATTAAAAAAATCATACAAGATGATAATTCACTAATTGGATTATGTTCAATAAAACCTGTCCATGGCATTATTTACTGTTAAAGGGGTCCCTGGTTTGCTAAAAGCTGTTGTAGACCAGGTTTAAGAAAGTTTTGTAATGTTGAGCAATTGTAAGTAGGAATGCTGTTTGTCTACATTTTGTCCCTGTTAAGAGTAACAGTGGCCTTCGTGGATTGTGGTTATTTTACTCCCTTGCTTCATTTAAATTTTTTTAACCCACGGTTATTGTGTGTTAGTTTTCATGTGTACGTTGCCTTAGTGTCATTCCTTTGGTTTGGCCTGGCTGCCTCTCTGACGCATCAGTAATGATACAAATGGCATGAATGCTCCTCCACATATTTGGTCCGTGACTGTAAATCAAGCACTTCCTGCCACTTTTTCATATTTATACCCACTCCAGGAGTCTCCTTAGCCCTCAGGTTGCTCAGCCCTGTACTACACTTGAAATTAAACATAGACAGCGGTCTTATTACACCACTGGTGTTAGTTGTGTAATATCTGTTCTGTACAGGGTGTGCCCTTTCTCTTCTCAGTAAGGCATTTCTCACAATGTATGCAATGGTGGTTCTTTCATTCTTTTGCCCTGTTGTGTTTAGTTTGGCTTCCTGCCTTTAACTGTAGCATGGTGTTGCGGCTTCAGATAGCACGTGTCTAATAACAAGTATATCAGACTATTGGGTTACACTTTGGTCTTAAGGGCATGGCTTACTTTCACTTGGTAATGGCCTCCTTGTCTCTTGTTTCTCTTTTAATGAATAGATGATGAAGATAGCTGGAGGATCTGCTAATCATGTGGTTAATAAATGTCCATCTAGATCAATCCAGTAAGAATACAGGAAGGACTGATTACATTTTATTTTGCAAACAATATGACAAGTTTCAAGTGCTCTAAATAGCGTGTAAAATAATTGTACACTGCGGACTACATTTGTTATGGCACTTATCTTATGAACCAAATTCTCTTATCCAGAGTGACTTATAGAATTGCTCCATCAATAAATACATTCTAATGGTGGTTTCATTAGGACACAGACTAAGAATACCATCAAAACGGGGATGTGCTAATATAAAAAAAAAATGATGTTTGAAGACTGTTAGTGACTCAGCTGTTTGTTCCACTTTGGTTGTCTCAGAGGACAAAGAAGGAACTTGAAGCATAAATAGTGGGACTAGTTGAGCAGTGGTAGGGGATTAGAAAAAAAAAATTACATCTCAATGTACTTCTGAATTTGCATACACATAACCTGCATTTGTACCCATCAAATAACATTTGTGTTGCTCAACACATTTGACATGAAATGTGGGAGTAATTTTTTTTTTTTTTTTTTTTTTTTTTTTTTTTTTTTTTTTACAAATTTCACTAGACTGTAATATAACAGAACAATGTGTTAGAAGATGGTTAGGGGCCATTAGATGACCTGGCTGAAATGTTACTATGATGACTGACTGCACTTCTGCCTGTTAGTTCAGTAAGGCTTTGTCTTTAGGACCAAAAAGCCAGAGCACATTTACTGTAGATTTTCTCAAGCACCACTGGCTGGGTGTTCTGTTCAGTTCAGTTCCTGCTGGTTCTTATGGTAATCTCGAATAATAAACTATAAATAACTGTCGAAAGCTTCACGCAGTGCTTCCACTCTGTGGTCATTCTTTTCCGCTTGATGATATATTTAGTTTTCAGGAAAAGAGGGAGGAAAACATCCTCTTCATTGTGTTTCTTTTGATTTCACAGTCTCATTCTCTTTAGCATAGTGAGGAATATAAATAATGGAACAATGTGAAATGCAAAAAAAAAACCAACCAAAAAAAAAAAAAGAACCAGGAAATCTTATATGCAGGCAATGTTACATACTTTCACTTATCTCAGGATCAAGTTCATGGACTGTGTTTAAGCTCTGACTGCTTGGATGTTCTGTACTCTGTGTGGATAATGGAATGAAGTTGGGGTCTTCATCAGTACAGTGTGTTGCAGGAGATTGGCACCCTTGCTCTGTCTGGAGAGCTGAACACTGACAGCACGGAGGGCAATGATCATCCTAACAACTTTAAGGATTATCTTTAATTAAGCTCTAAATCAGTCTGGTTCAGGGCCAGCAGCACCGTCTTAAAGATTTAATTTCAATCTTAGTAAAGAGCGATCTTATCTTCTATTTATTATAATTACCTGTGCAATAAAAATGCCATTTGTGAGGGTTTAGGATAGGAGCTGCAACACAGATTCACAATAGCAACGTTGACTTTTGAACTTTGCTCATAGTTCTTTCTTCCCCAGTATAAGATGCTTAGTCATTGAAGCATGCAACTGTTAGGGCCTTCATGGTGTAACTCTTGATACCTGCCTGCCTGCCTGTCTTATCAGCATATAGAATTACACAATTGTACCTAATATAACCAGGACCTAATTTCTTAAGCTGCTACTTCAAAGTGCACTTGTGGCAACGGTTTAAGTGATTATAGACACTGTAGTTCAGAGGTTCTCCAGCAGTTTTTGCAGTCAGGGACCACCTTAAGCTCTAAAATAATTTTATGGACCCCCTAAGCACAAATTTATTTCACAAACATGACCGAATATACAAATAATAATAATGATTTAAATATCTGGGTGCCACTGAATTTTTCATTCCTGAACACTCAAATTGAAACACTTGGACCCGCTCCCCATGCCTCACCAGACCCCTTTGGTTCCCTAGACACCATTTTGAAAAACAATTGCTCCAATTTTACAAGTAAGCATTTAACAGTATGCTTTTGTTCCTCTGTCAAATAAGGTTTGGTGACTTTTTGAGTTCACAAAATGTGCTGATGTTCAGTATTATATCTCTATTTTGCCTGTGTTTGTCATTTTGGATTGTGTTGACTAGATTTGTCAGAACAGATGGAAAGTATTTTAATTCCAGTGTGTTGATTTTGGTAAGATTCATTTAGTCACATTGTCTTCAGGCGTATTTTTATCTGCATCTGTTTTGTTGTTTCCACATTTGAGTTGCAAAAAAAAGCCATTTATCAGCTCTCCATCTCACCAGCATGTGCAGCTCCTCAAATTGAAGGCTTTCAACAAATCTGGGCTTGTTTTTAGTTGATGAGCATAATTAGAGCAATTCAGCAACATCTTCTGTTCTCAAACCCCCCCCCCACCCCACCCCCACCCCCTTTTTTTTTTTTTACCGACCACCAGCTTTTCAGATAAATGAATTTTCCCACCAAATGTGTAAAAATGGCTGTGGGCTGGCTTATAAGTAAGTAAGTGACTTTATGAGCTGTCTTGTTTAAGCTTCTCAGTCTTTATGCTGCCCTGAATTCCTTCAATAAAAGAAAGTGACTAAATTCCAGACTTATAAAGATGGTAAGCGTCACACATTATTTCGACCAGCTGTTCCGTTTGCACTTGTCGCAGGTGTGGTTTGCATACCGAAGTACTGAAATTACCATATTACTGTAAATCTTGATGATAGGGGCCGACCACAGTATTGGGCTAAAGAATAGGTTGTATGACCACTTGTATTATATCAGCTCTGTCAATCACCTCAATATCCCTAGTCTCTAAGCAGCTCACTATCTTTATCCTCTTCTCTCTGCTATAGACCAACTTATTTCACCTAACTGAATCATGATCTATTCTAGTTGATTTTCTTGGATATTGGCCTTTTGGGATACTGGGCATGATGAGAGGCTAAATGTGAACCCTATTATTTAGTGTTGCTGGCCCTGCTGCTCACTCTGTTATTATAGACATCTGATGGTTTCAGCTGTTGCCAAAGGAACTGATGACCATGGTGCTTCAAATCCCCCTCAGGAGATTTCAGTGTAACTGCATACTTAATGATGATCAAAATGCGTCATGTAGGAACAGCTATTTTAACAGAAATAATTGTGAAATAAAGTGTACCCCCATGACTAAATACATGTACTTGCATACATGTACAGCCGGATCTGTCATCTCTTTTCATTTTAAGACGGTGAATTTCCACCTCACCAGTAAAGCAGTCAGTGTTGTCATTTTTGGCATTGTGCATGGTTTTTTTTTTTCCCGGTCCTCCTCTAAAAAAAAATCTAATTTACACTCCTGTCACCTTTTAAAGTAAACCTTTTGAACCTTTTAAAAATGTATCTTCTAACACTATATGTAAAACAATGAAATATTTTCCTAAACTGTTGTAGCAAGAGAAGCTGTAATGCCGATTATCTTTGTCATTTTTAGTGCCTGGATCCTGATTTGTATGCACTTGGATGCATTGCATAAAAAAATGTGCTTAATTCACATTCATTTCATTTTATGCTTTGAACTTTATCACACAGAATTTTTTTGACCGTAAGATAATTAAAGGTGTCAATTTAATACAAATAAATAGCTTATTGGCTTGATATTGCTGTTATTCTGATACGTCATAGTAAACTCTATCTCCCCCTCCCACTCTTACAGTTTGATAAATCGGATGCTGCAGAGGGACCCTAAGCACCGTGCCTCGCTGGAGGAGATTGAGAGCCATGCATGGCTGCAGGGTGTGGATCCATCTCCAGCCACCAAGTTCAGCACACCGCTTGTGTCCCACAAAAACCTTTCGGAGGAGGAACACAACTCGATCATCCAGCGCATGGTACTCGGAGACATTGCAGATCGAGAGGCCATTGTTGAGTAAGTGAAACTTCAGCTTGTCTGTTTAGAAGACATTTTCGTTTTGGTTTTATAACCAATCAATCTATTATACAGCAACTGATGACAAAGGTCAAGTATCTAGACTGTGGCAGCTCTTTGCAGAGAAACGGTGGATTTTTTTTCTCCCCCCGCCACTTTGTGGTAGAGCTCTTAGCTCCTAATAAAACGGCCCTGGTTAGTGGCTGCTGTTTGTTCATTATCATGTAATCCCTGAGAAGCTGAGAGGAGGGACTGCAAATATGCCACGGCCCGCACTAAGCACTGGAACAGCGCTAAGGGCACGGCAGCTTCATTACATCTGCATTAAAAAGGCTCACAGAAATCAGTGCTATATTTAGTCAGGCGTATTTGAGCAGAACATAAGATGTAAAACTACCTGATCAGGGGCTGCTATCCTCTTTTGATGTCTTTATAGATTGCTTCCTGGCCCAGGACTTAATCTAAAAGTTTAGTGCTTTTCTTTTGTATAATTTTCTATCTTTTAAAGTGCATATTCTTTGCCTCCCTAGAGCCCTAGAAACGAACAAGTACAACCACATAACGGCTACCTACTTCCTGCTGGCAGAACGGATCCTCCGGGAGAAGCAGGAGAAGGAGGTGCAGCCCCGATCCTCCAGCCCCAGCAACATCAAAGCCCATTTCAGGTACAGGTTTTTTGGCACTGTTTTGCCTAAGGGCCACACTGTAACTTCATTGCAACTGAGTACAGACTCCTCGAAAGCCTTGGACTGCTATCTCTTTCAGCTGTAATGCTCTCACGAACTGCCCAAGCGTTCTATTCCTGTTTCTTACATCATGGTTTAATTTCTGAAATGACTAAGAGTATATCCAGAGCAAGGTTTGAAAGTGCACCTGTGCAATATCTTGATAGCTATGGTCTAATTGCTGGCACACATTTACCCCCAGATACCCTCTCCAAGGAATAGGATTCAGTTATGCCTTCCTTTCGAGAGATTGATTCTGTTGTATGTCAGAATTTGTCTCTTAATGCGCAATGAGGACAGACAGAACATTTCTGCTTGGTGTGCTGTGCAGGACTAATAAATGTGTTAGAGGGCTGTAAAATTGGTTTGAACTGACCTAGAAAGGCAGAGGTACTGCTTTCTGTCTAGATGGATATGAGAAAAGAACTGAATAACAAATATTTATTTAATAAGACTATTTTAGTTTACATCCACAGATCGTTTACTCTGAAATGTGAAGGATAGTAAATATTGGACGGGTACAGAAACATACAGGTTCTAGGCTGAGATACAAAAACACAAGACCCTTTGTGTGGATAAGTTCTTGATGATTGGTCTGGACCAATCATAAAAATAAATAAACAAACACACAAACAAAAAAACACAAGTAGGGTGCCCTGTTTGGCTTGTTGCCATGTCAACAAAAACTTTGTGTATTGTTGATAAAGGTTTGATGTGGTTATGAAAACTTAAGAACATGAATGCAACTGAGAGCTGCAGGGAATATAAGTATGACACTGTTGGGTCACGTAGCTTTAAACCCCTGCGACACTGTGGATACAAACCCATTACAACGCACCTCTTTATTCACCACTGAGGCAAAAAATAGGACAGTAAGCCTCCAAGTGTTAGTGATCCACCATGACTCAATTCAGTGAAATGCTTGCAGGGCAAATCAGATCTGCCTGTTGCTAAATACCGTCTCTCTTTTTTTCCTTCACTGGTGTGCTTGCGCCTTTTAATCTTTTTTTTTTTTTTTTTTTATGTTTTAAGCATAGCTATATTTTACTGCAAGTTACACATTATAGATTTAGTAAGAGTAGCATGTTTAACTCAGGAAGCTTGTTTTCATGGATTTGCACCTCTGTGGCTCATGGGTCAAATCTTTTGCTTATTTCTTTTTTTATAGGCAGTCATGGCCGACTAAAAACGATGTGCACCAGGACATCGAGGACAGCCTCGCGACATCCTCCATCTCGCATGCAGGGGGGCCACAGTCTCCAGCCCGAAGCACTGAGAACCTGCTGAATGGTCACCGTAACAAAGGGCTGCTGGATCTGAGCCGCCGGGAGGAGAGCAGCGAGGCCTGTAGCACTGCCGTTTATCCTGGCCAGTTGACCTCTCTCACCCAAGGCCCCCTAAAACCCAGCAGCACCGCTCCCCCTGCCTCGGCCTCAGCCAAGCAGCGAACGTGTCTTTTCCGTGTGGAGGAGGATGAGGAGGAAGAGGAAGAGCAGGAGCAGGCACCACTCCCCACGCAGGTGATTTTACGGCGAAAGCCGCCGTCTGTCACTAACCGGCTGACCTCCCGCAAGAGCGCACCGGTGCTCAACCAGATATTTGAAGAGGAAGGCGAGTCTGATGACGATGACTTTAACATGAACGAGAGTCTGCCACCCAAGATGAGCCGCCTCAAGATGAACATTGCATCACCCGGTACTGCATCTAAGCGCTACAACCGGCGCAAGAGCCAGGGCCGTGGCTCCAGCTGCTCCAGCTCAGAGACCAGCGACGACGACTCGGAGAGCCACCGCCGCCGCCTCGATAAAGAGTCAGGCTTCACGTACTGGCACCGCAGGGACAGCAGTGAAGGCCCACCAGGAAATTCAGGGGGCAACGGAGGGGGTGGCAGTAGCGGTGGGCAGAGCAAACCTCCAGGAGAGGGTAACTCTGGACCAGACAGGGGGAGCAGTAATGGTGGAAGTGGTGGAAGTGGAAACACAGGAGAGGGAGGGGGTTCTAAAGGACAGGGAAGCCCCTCCAGCTGCTCCAGTGGCAGCAGCAACCCTACCTCGGGCTCTACACGTACTGCAGCCCGGAGCACAGGAGAACTGATGGAGAGCCTAAAGCTCATGAGTCTCTGTTTAAGCTCCCAGTTGCAGCATCGACGAGCAGGAGGAGGAGGACGCTTCATCGTGGATCCACAGAGTCTCTCTAGTGTAAGAGTGCAGGAAAAGTCCTCATGGAAGATGTGCATCGGCTCCAATAGCAGCCTGGAAAAGACTCTGAATGTGGGCGGCGGGTTAATGGACCGTTACCCGGACCAAACGGCAGCCATGCTGAATGAGCTGGCACTGGCCAAGGAGAACAACCTGAACTTGAAAGCAAACGTGCTTCAGCTACCTCTGTGTGAGAAAACAATTTCAGTAAACATCCAGAGGAGCCCCAGGGACGGGTTGCTTTGTACATCGGCCCAGGCCAGCTGCTGCCAGGTCATATGACGGTGGATCACATGACCGGACTTCATAGTGCTCCTACCGCTGTATTTGTAGCATAATGATTTAAAAACTTCTGTAGCTTTGTGTGATCTTCCCCAACCTTCTGTCGTCTTAATCATTCTTACAACTTATTTATTTTTATTTCGATCTGTTTGGTTTTATGAGGTGCACACATGCTAGATTGGTTTCTGCCTCCTTGCGGGGTTGTCCTTTTTAGTCGCCCTTACTGTTTTACATTTCCTTTTCATCTCATTGGTGATGTATATTTCTGTCCACCATCTCCTCAACTGAAAAACTCTTAAGATGGTTTACATGGTTTGGTTTCGGCCAGTCAAACAGAACTGTAGATTTTTATTTAATGATAAAGTGGAATATTTAATAAAGATAATTAAATATGACCAAAAGTGTGACAGAGTAGCACCTGGAAGGTCGTACGAGCACTTACAAACTTAAGACTTAATGAGTGCTATCAAAAAAAAAACCCAGCTCATGTCATAAATGCAGCTCATTAGAAGGAAACTAGCATTCTGTTCTAATTAATGTAATGTATGTTTCTAATGTCTTAATTTTAAAAAATTTCCACAGAAAATCAGTTCTTCATTGAATTATGCATTTTACTTTCTAATCCTGGTTTAACTAGCCACACATTAAATTACCTTATATATATATATATATATATATATATATATAATATATAACAATCACATTTTCCACAAGTCAAACAGGAAATTAGTCAGCAAATTAGCCTATTTTTATTCTGAGAATTGCGTATCCATAAATCGTAGATTTTGACTTGATGATTATATGAAGGTTTTTCTTTTTTTTTTTCCCCCAGATAAACCCTGTTTTCAACATAGCCTTAAGGTAAAGCAATTGAAGAAAACAAATCCGTATAATATGCTGTTCAACATCCGTGCAAATTCAACAGCCAATTTTTTTTATCCAAAATGCCAATGTCCAGATAATGAAGAGAGTTCTGGTAGGGCATCGAGGACATACAGGACTGTTAACACACACTAGAGATGGCTGGAGCTTTGCTGCATTAACCATATTGATCCTTAAAGGCAATCATTAACAATATTTTACAGGCTGGTCATGTCTTTAGTCCAAGTTTAGCTGGCTGGTTTCATTCTGTTAAGACCTTAATAATAATAATAATAATAATAATAATAGGAAATGAATTCCTAGATACTGCTGAGCTCCAGTTTCCAGTCCAACTGTTCTGACCTCACTCACTTTGTCAAACACTTCAGTTACTGTAACTACCAGTCTCCAATAAGACTGGCCTCAGATGCCTATAGGGTATGTAAATAAGTTTTATTTTTATTTTTATTTTATGTTTTTTAAAGGACTGCTGATTTTATGTGCCATGTTAAACACAGGCATTGTGCTGGCTTTCGAGTGAAAGCAGTGCTGATTTGTTACCTGGATCTAATTCCCATTTACAGCGGAAGACAAAGAGAGCTCTCATTCAGGCAATAGATGATAAAGGAACCGGCTTTTGAAAGACCATCTATAATCCTGTGTGAAGAGCTGTACAGAGTCCAGGCTGAAGCAGAGAGAGCTGTAGAAGCTGAGGCTTTTAAGGGCATTGGCAATAAGCTATAAGTTGCAGCTATTTGTAAATATACATTTTTTTTTTGTTGTTTTTCTTTTTCAACTACAAGGTCTGTAAATAAAGGTGTAAATACAGTGCACACTCTGTAAAAGCGCAGCGTCAGCCGTCTGGTTCATAGCTGTAATATAGCTTTACTAGTCGTGAATGTCTCCAGTAAACTAAGCAATGTTGAAAAAGAAAACAGTGCTATATTCATGATGTTGGTCTCAGACTCTGTCCTGCGATGATGTAAAACAGGTAAAATGATAATGTGCATGTGTTGAACGTTCAACATAACTGATCAATGGACATGGAAAGGTAAAACAAAAACAACAACAAAGAACTGCCACAAAATGTTACTGGACCAAAATTGTGTACTGACTTCTAAAGAAAAACAACAGCAAAGAAGCAAAATGATTTAATGTTCTGTTGTTGAAACTTGTCCTCACAAGTTATATATAGTTATGGTAATGTCCAAAAATAAATGTTGTGGAAGATGTCTTTAAATTTGGGCTTTGTTTGTGTTTTCTTCTTCATGCAGTATGGACCAGTGTGTTCCAGCAGCAGTGTTCATTGAGATCTGCATTGACTTTAGAACGTTATCTGTGCCGAACTAGATCATTTATTTTTTAAATATTTACATTTTTGTTCCAACCCTAGTTTCCAAATTGTGTTTTTGCTTAGGAAGCAGCAGTTACACTTGAATCTACATGAGTATAACAGTCTGGCAGCATGCGTGCCCTGTGTTTTTATCTTCTAAAAATGCTGCAGCAATGCTTCAATATCTGGAGTTGCTAAAGAAGCAGGAGTTGTAAAAACAGAAGAAGATTTACATCACATTTCATTTCTTCACCGTGAATATCAGCCGATATAATTATCTTGTTTCTTTCAGATTATTGTATTTCTCCTCCTCTTCTTTGTTTATTCTATCTGTAGGAGCTACTTTTAGCCTGTATGATTTTATGAAAGTGTCGCCTGAAGGTTTTCTGCTTGCTGCCGCCGGGCACGACGCTCCTGCTGTGAGTTCGGCCCTGGCACATGCAGTGCATAGAGAGAAGTGAAACATGATGTGATGTGGCAGCCCTCGAAACGCTGCTGTTGAAATGTTTCCTATACTGATTTACTACCAGCGGCTGCTGCCAGATTTCTCGAGTGTCCCAGTGCCTTCCAAAGCCATCAGAAATTTGGACGCATGTATGCTGTGTTCCACCTTGTCCCTGTTCCCACAGAGTATATTAAATAAATAAATGCTGGGAGGCGGGGATGAGCTCTGCCCTACTTAACACCACCCTGCTCTTTCACACTGTCCCGTACTGTGGCCATTGAACCGCAAGTCTGAGTGTCAACGGTCAGGCTTCAGGCTGTCATTTGGTTCCTCAGACGGAGCACTGCATTACTTTGAGTTGTATAAGACATGCACCTTAAAGTTCCTTGTGCCTACACATAAATAACTTAAGATGGCTCATTTTAAACACCTTAAAGAGCATGCAAATACAGGTGGTATGGGAATCGTGGTATAAATTGCCACATGTAATAAGTAGGGCAACACAGCTAGTAGGTACAGAAGTCCTTTCCAGAAGTTTATTTTCTCAATATTCTCCACATGCCTGCACTGGTTTAATGGTTATCCATGTTGCTGCATTTAGAACATTCCTCCTAATTGGTGCTTAATTTTTCTGTGTATTTGGACACATGTTCTAGAAGCTGTATTATGGATAATAACCATAACCGTTTGTGCCAGTGGGCATGTGAATGCACGCCGGTGGCGGTGTGTGTGTAGAAAATAAATCGTGATCATGAGAAAAATTGTCATGCCCTTCTAAGACTTCCATAACTCCTGCCTACGCAGTTCCAGTAAATAGCATGAGGTGAATGGATGTACACTCATCTGCCACTTTAATAGGAACACCTGCACTTTCAGGGAGCTTTTTCCATTAGGAATGAAATAAGGAACAAACTTATTGTTGATGGACAGATTGAGTATTTTTCAGATTGAGAAACTGCTAATATTCTGGGATTTTCACACACATCAGTGTGTAGAGGCTTCACAAAAAGGTGCAGAAACAACAACCACCACAAAAACAACATGCAGTGAGCAGACGTTTTGTGGGTGGAAATGCCTTGTTAACAAGAGAAGTACGAGGAAAATGACCAAACTGGTTTGAGCTGAATGGGAAGTCTACTGGAACTCTTTACAAGCATGCTGAGGAAAAAAGCACAACACTGAATGCGCAACAATTCACATGTTGAGGTGGATGAGCTGTCCAGGTTTTGTAAAAATCTTAACCCAGTTAAATAGCAAATATGTATTAAACAAAATCCCCATTTGGAAGCACTGGGTCTGTACCCGGATTATTTCAAGCCACCACATGACTGGCTGATTGTATGAATGTAGAGATGTACAGATGTTCCAAATATTGGTGGCTGTGGACGGCAGGTAATGAACACATTTAAACCTTTATAACTGTAATAGTATAGGTATTTATTTTCAGGTTACCCTGGAGTACAGTGCAAACAAAATCAGTAATGTAAGAATCTGATAAGGGTAGTAAAGGCACTGCTCAGTCTTTGGTTGAACAGGAGAATAAATACACATATTGCCAAGAACAAGCAAAAAAAATAAATCCTTTATCCATTTGTGTACATGACAAGTACTTATGCCTGGGTCACAATATAGAATAATAATCACCTAACCGATCCAAAGGTTTCCCAATTTTTGCTTTTAAGATGATCCTGTAGTGTGAAAAAAAAAAATCTACATTTAGCCATTTAATCCACTCACAGGTCAGTTATTCAAAATGTTTAGCCAACGTCCTGTAGTTTAAGGGAGGAAACACAATCTTGAGGTACAATAAATACGGAACAGTCAGCATGTTTATCTTGTCACAATCTCAGAAAATCCTGATCAAAAACCAAAATATGGCAATCAGTTTGGAGTGTTGTATATTTACAAACAGGGGTTACAACTGTATAAATGGTGCCGTGACCCAGGCACAAGTACTCGCCATGTTTCATTAGCAACTAACACCTCTTAAATCCAGCTCAATACAGTTAATAAACTGTACACAACTGTCTTTATAACTGATTTCCAGACAGTTATTACTATTAGATATTTAATTTCAAGTCAGAACAGCATATAAACAATTAAATCGATAACTAAACGCTCAAACTGAGGTTTCTGTAGCGAACATGCAGTGGTTGAGTTGCAGCTATTATTTTATTTGCAGCGCTGTATATTTCAGCAGTGTTCGAGTAGAACTTTAAGTGCATATTCATGATAGGTGACATGTAATGCTCGATTGGATACACTGTATGTAAACACCTGAGGCACTTTCAGATCTGCAGCAGCAGAAGCTGTGCTACTGCTGGCCTCATTGCTCCTTGTTACTTATTGGTCTTTGATATTTCTGCTGCCTCCAGCATTTTCTGAAAACACACACACACACAAAAAAAACAAGCAAAGTATTAATACACTTACATTTCGGGTCAATCAGAGCGAGTTGTTGGCTTCTGTTTACGCTGCCGGGTCGTATTTTCTTTTAGGGGGAAATGTCACATTTGTAAGCGATGATAATGAAAAACAAGCACCGAACATAATCAGTCCCGCTTGCCATTTTCACGCGTCCTTAAAACAGCTTCTCTGAAGGTGAACATTTTAAATCACATGGTCTTTACAAAGTGATACACAGAACCTTATCACCGAGTGAAATCTCCTGTCCAGGCCTGGAGAATTTCAAGATGTAATTATCTTTTTCAAGATACAGCCTTTCTTTCTATCAGAGACATGTCCCAGAGTGGCACCGCCTAAGCTACAGCTAATCTATTAATTCTACTGCCTGCAAACCAGAGCAAATTAAAGCCTCAGTGAAGTAGTGTTATGTACAATTAACTTTTTCTAAGCCAGAAGTGAGATCGATGCAGGCACATGCTGCTGACACTGGGGCTTTTACTGCACAGTGTTCACTCTGTTTTGGCGGCTGCTCAGTAATGATAATTGTAAGCAATGTTTGTGTTACTGTATTGCTGGTTTTCAAAACATTAACGTAAACAATTATCGGAATAGCTGGTCGGAGTGTGTGTCAGGTTAATGGACATCATAGTCTGCCTTTTAACGCAAACACAGCGACAGGAAATATGGAACCGTTTTCAAAAGAAGGCAATTATATTTCCTTTCATTTCTCGTTATGCGTAAAAACAGAGTAGCGGACAAAAAGCAACGCAATGAATTAGTTACACACACAATTTTGCATATCGAGTTCTGTCCCAATAAGAGATGGCTCAGACAGTTAGCACAAATCATGCCAGGACGGGCCAACTCTGATTACATTTGAATATTTGAATATTGATGCATGTTGATGTTTTGGTCTGCCTGGAAACGAAGTTATAAAATCAAGCAATCTGATACCTTTGTTAAATAGAAAATATATATATATATATATATATATATATATATATATATATATATATATATATATATTTAGTTCACTGTGTAAATACAGTAAATTGTGATTTACTCTGTGGTATTGCTTTGAATTTGGAAGAATTAGTTGGTCGACAAAAAAAAGGCCTGGTCCTGTCTGAGTTTTTGCAACACATCTTTCTTCCATCTTCTCAATAACAGCCTAGACGTTACTTATTTTCTTATAACAGCACATCGCTTCACAGAAATCTAATACTAAATGCAACCGCTTTTTTGTTGTTGTTGATTCAGATCTCCTGTAGTTCAAGCACCTTTTTTAAAACTCTGCAATGTTCCGATCATGATAAAGCAGCTCAGATATTCTGTTGAAGTCTACAATTACTGTACTGTCATTTCAATCACTGTCCCTGACCTAGAACTCCAGCACAGCAGCTCCTGTGGTGTGGTAAATGTCACGGGCACAAGCAGTGTTTATTGAGTCTGCTGTAAAATTGTACTTACAGCTGGGCAGCAATTTCCGCCTGTGAACTCGCCGTCATGATTCATTTCACTCTCAGTCAGTCAGGACAGCACCACTGGCTTTGTTTTCCCATCAAAGCATAGTGAAGGACATGTCTAGTGCTTGAGGCATGACAGTATGCTTTAGATGATGACGTTTAACGCGATCGATTTTCGGCTACACCAGTGCGACACTGTGAGGCCAAAGACCAAACGTTTTCTGACAAACTGCTCAGTACCGCTAACCTGATGGGCCTGCAATATTTTTTATTCATTCTACAGTCCTGATGTATAGAGGGTCTGGGATGACATGCTGTCTAAATTTGTTGCAAATTTCAGAACATGTCTGAACCTGAAAGCCACTTCAAACCATTGTGGATCAGGAAAACTGCTGACTATAGAATACCCATAAATGACCTAACATTCTAAAACCCTGATAGTTGAACTACTGAAGACATGTAATGCACAAGTGCTGAAAATGTGCCTTCGCCCTGAGACAGACGCAAACAAATCGTGTGACAAATCATCTGGCCTGAAGAAGCTGATGTTATTGGAGCAATCGGCCATCGTTGCTGCTTGTGAAGAATTTTCCACAGCAGGGCAGGAAGGTATTCACATGTAATTCAGCAGTGATGAAAGAGTGCAGCAGACATCATTAGCTTTCTATTCAGCACCTTCGGCACTACGCACTCCCTCTTTAACAACATCCTGCTGTGTGTTTGGTGTTGACACAGAGCGTCATAGGGGTTTTATCGAGAAATGCAATTCTGTCTGATGGAAAAGCGACAGGAACACCGTTACAAGGAACGCAATTGGAACGTAAAAGGATTTGCACGGTAATGTTACGTAGGTTTGCATCAGTAGTTTTAACTAGTTATAAACATGCCCAATGCTCGCTATCCTCCTTGCGCAGTATAGTCCCCAGAACTGAACTCCACATCAGTGTTGAAGGTTGGACTGTACGGCTTTGACATTATAATTAGCTCATTCACAGAACTGTCATGTAGACGCTCACAAATGATTTAAGTTCTGTTTGTAATTGCTGATACGGTGAAAAGGGCTATAAGTAGAAAGCTTTTTGGAACTCAAGGTTTCTGACAAAGGACAGAGGATTTTGTGCTTTTTAGTTTCTCTGTAATTATGTGCATCAAGAGAAGGAAAATAATAAAAAGCTCTGCTGTAACAGAATTTAACCTGTTTTGTGGATGTTCCAAAACATTAACTGAAGCTGTAAATAAATAACTAAATAAGACATGGTAATCATTGGGAAATTGCTGTAGTATGAAAGGAATAATGTATTTTAAGAATACTGGTATGCAGACCATGTTTGAATACCAGTGGACAGAAGGAAGCATCACTTGGAGTTTTGGAACATGCCGGTTTGTTCACTATTGTGTTTGTGGATTTTGAAAATTAGACACTGGTTATTTTCTAATGCGTTTTTGGACAATACCACAATAAAAATGAAAGCCAACAGATTTGGTCACAGCACTAGACATGCTGGAAATGTCTGAATTAAAGGGAATTAAATGACACTTAATATTCGTTTACATATCCTTTGCTTGCAATAACTACAGTACATAAGTGCATCCCTGATGTCATTAAATTGTTAGATTCTTGTTTTGTGCTGTTTTCACAGGCTTTTCCTGCAGTCTTTTTCAGTTGATGTTTGTTTTGGAGGGTTTCTCCTTTTAATCTCTTCTTCTAGAGGGGAAATGAATGCACTTTGGGTTTTTCTTCACAGCTCTGACAAGGTTTGTCAACTAGGGTTGTCGACCCATTCGGTATCTGTTTGTCAGTATGCCAGTTGTTTCGTTTTCGTATTTGACATTTTAAATTGTTGTACTATGCCCAGTGTTTGTGCACTGATTATCCTTCTTATCTCAGCTTGAAAATGGCTTGCTATTCTCTCATAGATAGCTCTCTGGTCTTCATTTCCTCTGGTCTTCATTTCCCTATCCCTAACAACAAATGCAGTATCCACTGGTGAAACTGAAGGCTAAAACAAAAAGTATGTGTTCAGAGCTTTTTGGTGTTAACATGCAATTTAACAGGACACATCTGGATGACCAAAAACACCTGTCAGTTATATGTTCCAATATTTTTGTTTACCTAAAAAAAAAAAAAAAAAAAAAAAAAAAAAAAAAAAAAAAAAAAGGTTGATCTGATACAAATTCTATCCTATTTTATATCAACATACCCATATACACTATACGAACAAAATGATTGGGACACCTGCCTTACAGCCATGTATGGTTCTTCCCCTGTTAATGTTACCACTAAGTTAGAGGCTCACAAATGTAAAGAATAACATTTTTTATTTACTTTAATCAGGGGACCCAAACCTGTGCACATATTGAGCTCCATGACGATATGGCTTAAGTAACTGACTTCAACACCCTTGTGGCTGAATGAGCATAAAGCACCCTCCAAAATCTAGTGGAACATCATCCAGGGACTAAATGTAGATGTTAAAAAACAAAAACACAGGAATATACAGTGAGGAAAATAAATATTTGAACACCCTGCTATTTTGCAAGTTCTCCCACTTAGAAATCATGGAGGGGTCTGAAATTGTCATCGTAGGTGCATGTCCACTGTGAGAGACATAATCTAAAAAAAAAAAATCCAGAAATCACAATGTAAGATTTTTTAACTATTTATTTGTATGATACAGCTGCAAATAAGTATTTGAACACCTGAGAAAGTCAATGTTAATATTTGGTACAGTAGCCTTTGTTTGCAATTACAGAGGTCAAACGTTTCCTGTAGTTTTTCACCAGGTTTGCACACACTGCAGGAGGGATTTTGGACCACTCCCACACAGATCTTCTCTAGATCAGTCAGGTTTCTGGCCTGTTGCTGAGAAACACGGAGTTTGAGCTCCCACCAAAGATTCTCTATTGGGTTTAGGTCTGGAGACTGGCTAGGCCACGCCAGAACCTTGATATGCTTCTTACAGAGCCACTCCTTGGTTATCCTGGCTGTGTGCTTCGGGTCATTGTCATGTTGGAGACCCAGCCTCGACGCATCTTCAATGCTCTAACTGAGGGAAGGAGGTTGTTCCCCAAAATCTCGCAATACATGGCCCCGGTCATCCTCTCCATAATACAGTGCAGTCGCCCTGTCCCATGTGCAGAAAAACACCCCCAAAGCATGATGCTACCACCCCCATGCTTCACAGTAGGGATGGTGTTCTTGGGATGGTACTCATCATTGTTCTTCCTCCAAACACGTTTAGTGGAATTATGACCCAAAAGTTCTATTTTGGTCTCATCTGACCACATGACTTTCTCCCATGACGTCTCTGGATCATCCAAATGGTCATTGGCAAACTTAAGACGTGCCTGGACATGTGCTGGTTCAAGCAGGGGAACCTTCCGTGCCATGCATGATTTTAAACCATGACGTCTTGGTGTATTACCAACAGTAACCTTGGAAACGGTGGTCCCAGGTCTTTTCAGGTCATTGACCAGCTCCTCCTGTGTAGTTCTGGGCTGATTTCTCACCTTCCTTAGGATCATTGAGACCCCACGAGGTGAGATCTTGCATGGAGCCCCAGTCCGAGGGAGATTGACAGTCATGTTTAGCTTCTTCCATTTTCTAATGATTGCTCCAACAGTGGACCTTTTTTCACCAAGCTGCTTGGCAATTTCCCCGTAGCCCTTTCCAGCCTTGTGGAGGTGTACAATTTTGTCTCTAGTGTCTTTGGACAGCTCTTTGGTCTTGGCCATGTTAGTAGTTGGATTCTTACTGATTGTATAGGGTGGACAGGTGTCTTTATGCAGCTAACAACCTCAAACAGGTGCATCTAATTTAGGATAATAAATGTAGTGGAGGTGGACATTTTAAAGGCAGACTAACAGGTCTTTGAGGGTCAGAATTCTAGCTGATAGACAGGTGTTCAAATACTTATTTGCAGCTGTATCATACAAATAAATAGTTTAAAAATCATATATAGTGATTCCAAAATTTTTTTTTTTTAGATTATGTCTCTCACAGTGGACATGCACCTACGATGACAATTTCAGACCCCTCCATGATTTCTAAGTGGGAGAACTTGCAAAATAGCAGGGTGTTCAAATACTTATTTTCCTCACTGTAAGATCAGGTGTCCACAAACTTTTGTCCATATAGTGTATAAATACCAGGAAATAAAAGGTGACATTCTAAACTCTCATATTTGTCTTTTAATCTCCAATCCAAATGTTTTTATTGTATAGCAAAAATACAAAAATTGCTCCTGGTGCTATAGAAGTTTTGGAGGGGAGTCTACAGCTCATTATTTTTGACTTGGTGGGGTTTAAAGTAAAACTGTATATGTAGTGTTGTAATGGTCATGGTGTGTCTGTCGGATGCTCTAGGATGTTTATTTGGCATATCAAGACTGAGATTGATGAATAGAATGAAAGCTTTCGAATTAAACACTGAGGCTGAACCAAAGCAAGTGTAGGGACACTCCAGTTTTATATTACTAAATCTACACTAGGTGCACTAAAAGACATTTAGACAAGCACTGTGTATTAGCATGTGCTGTAACTTAAGCACCAGATCGAGAAGGCCAGCATTGCCTAACACGGCCTAACACCTCCAAGTGGTAGGTTGCGCTCCAGTGCTGGCAGTGTACAGGGGATTTCCACTGCTCCTGTGAGTGTCTGCTATTTCCAGCTTAACCTTTGACTCCAGAGGAGCCGCGTCACCCACTGCAGACAGCCGTCTACACCCTTACAGGCTGATCAACACATGGAAAACAGCTGGACTCAATAGCCACATGCTGCTTCTTTATAGCTAAATGCTAAGTGGCACATAATCCTTGCTCAGCATTAATAATATCGAGTCAGTGCACCAGACGCCCTCCCTGAGTGAACTCTCAGTCCTGAACCACTAGCTCCAATTAAAACCTTCATCAAATTTTGCAGGACAAATCCGAATAACGTGAGCAGCTGTCTGTGAGAAGGTTTTATACCTTCTTTCTTACTAGAGGTCTAAGCCACGAATTTGCAATTCTGTGAAGTTTGCACTTTAAATGCTCACAGTTGGCTCTGCTGAAACTATTAGCTTATGTCTATCATTGTGATAAAGCAGCAGGAAAAGCAGAGCTGGAGCCAGAGATCAGGAAAAAGGAACGCAAAAGGGAAACTTAGAAATATCACATCTTCCATCATTCTGAAAGATAATCAATATATTCAATAAGTAGTTTACAACCTGCTACTCTCCGTAAATTAAAACAAATTTTAGCCACACGGAGCCCAGGCCGAGTGCCTTCCCACAGTAGTCAAACCTTTCTTCAATTCTGCTCACCAGAGCTGGTTCTTGTGCTGTTTATATTCCGCTCTCTATTTTTCCACTAACGTAATCAGGTCACGGCGCTTATTCAGGACTCTTCCCAGAGACGGGTGTGGGTTTAGAACTGACTATTACTTACTGGAAAACAATTACAGGTACAGGAAACACCGCCAAGCACTGTAATGCCAACATCATCTGAGAAACGGCATCGTTAGTAGTAAGATGAGTTCTCCAAAATGATGATGTTGATGATGCTCACCCACACCCATTATGATAATTAGTTGAAACTGTAGCAGGGTAACTCGAGCTTCTCATGACTGAGGAGCTTTAGTGATGAATATGATGATTTATTAATATTATTAGCTAATCCTTTGGTTAATAACAGTCAGTTGCTGCATAATTTGTTTCAGCAGATTAACTTACATCACGCTAGTAGGCAAAGGACCACAGCACCACACATCTGCTGTTACTGAAAGAGCCTGGAGTAAAGATTAGAGTTTGGCAGCTGTTCATGTCCATTAATTGGCATAAAGCATGCAGCCACTAAAAACAGACTTACCGAGCAAGAGCTTTCTGCACAAAATCAAGGAGACAGTTGAAGTTTTACATTAGTATATAAATATTTTCTTTGTGATTCCTAACATTTAATACATTTCATGTTTATGCTGATTGATGCTACTATATTCATTTATCATAACCAGCTTTCTATATTTATTTTCTTTTACTGATTATTATCGGTCTTGGGCTAGAGCTGGTTTTTCAAGCATGCGCTTGAAATTCTTTTATTCAGTGCACCTGCTAGAAATCTAGTTCTATGAAGTAGAGTATGTACACAGGAGGCATTTTTCCACTGTGGGGAAAAAAATTATTCTCCCAGAAAGGATCTGAACTTTATATATTTATGAATATAAGCCAACCATGTGCAGCTACTTCTGTGCAAAGGGTGATAAACATCTGCCAAAGCTTAGGCTCATTATCAAATATTTACACACACACACAGTATGAGTTTTAGTATACATGGCCTCTATGAATCAGTTCGTGATTTGAGGTCGCTTTTTTCACCTCAGCACCTGCATTACTGAGACTTATGCACTACTAACACAGTGTCAACAATGTGTACATGAAATCATACATACACACACACACACACACACACACACACACACACACACACACACACACACACACACACGCACACACACACACACACACACACACAGGTGGGATAATAATAAACCAAAGTTATATCCAGCTAACAATCAAACACACTGGCACACATACACATGCTTACCTTTTTCTTCAGAGCTTCCAGAGACTCAAACTCCAGTTTCGCAAGCTTAATCTGAATCTGCTTGGGCACGTCTGGAATAATGAAGGCCAAGATAAACTTGAAGGCCAGAAGGACATGCTGCAATAAAGAAGAGAGCAGGAAACACACATATTTTTCCAGTTAATCGGAATAAATATATTCGGTTTTTTAAACGTATTTATAACTCATTTATTTATTGAAAGTCTATGTTTCATCTTTAATCAGTAATTGGACAATTGACTGATAAGCATTTTAATAGAAAGGTGTGGCCACACAACAGACTTGCCCTGAAAAATGGATAGCGCTGTCTTCGCAAACACTAAGCTTCAGTTTCACATATATCAAAAGGGGGAACTGTTCCCACTTAAAGAAACAAAGCAGCATATTAACACATTGAGGTTGAACGTATTCTTGACAACTCGAGCCAAAACCAAGAAGGCAGCAGAGCGATATTACTATCCAGAATAAAACTCTATCATATCCTATAATATAACGACAAAAAATAGAATTCCAAACGCACTTCATCTTTATTAAGATTTACTGCCTTGTACACTGCATATTACTATAGAGTAAACTAGTCGGAATAAAAGCTATGCAGATGTGGGGTTATACAGTATATCTTGCTCTGTTGCTCACCTTCAGTCACATGCTGAAAGCTCAGGCTCCTAAATCTGATAGTCATTACAAGAGATTGTAATGAAAACATATAATACTTCAGACTAAGAATATAGCATGGCACACCACTGGAATATTTCTGTACAAACCTTTTTATGTAACATGGATGTTTAAAGGGAAAAAAAGCCATTACATTCTGTGAAAAATTATTTACTACATTAAAAATGACTGCTTGTTTCCATGCCCAGTGTCTGTATTGTGCACTTCGACTCTTTGCCACAGGACCACATGAATACTTCTGCTTTACAATGTAAATAAAATGCACAGACATGACTGACCTATTTGGAGGCAGAAGTCAAAGTAATAATGTTGGAAGTAAAGGGTTCACTTTTTTTAAAATGAAATCAACAAAAAAAGGTCACAAGAGGAATACACTTGCCTCCAATGTTCCATTTATTGAGTCAGAAAGATCAAATCTCACTAATATTGCACCCAGATAGAAGTAGCTATTGAATTGTGATGCAAATAAATAGTGATTTTATTACAAGAAACTCATCATATGATGTTAACATGTAAACACCACAATGGTCTTACCTTCCTGTATCAATCAGCATTGCTAGTGAACAATTAAATTTAGTGGACATTGTCCCAAAGCAGCTTTACAGAAATAAACAGACTGCAAATATAAATTCTATAGTTATAAATTAGTCCTATGCATTTAGATCTAATGAGCAAGCCAATGGTGTCAGTGGCACCGAAAAACTCCCTGACATGGTATAGACCTTAAGAGAAACCAGACTGGGTGACACCGTATGTCTATTCATTATCATTCCATCACTGTTGAAGTAATCAACTGTTCACTGATCGACACCGAAATGTAAAACTCAAACCTAAAACAGCAAACTGTTGATATTAATTAAATGCTGTTAATTCCTCTTAAGGGACATCTTAAATCTGGGCAGCATTACGCATGAACTTCTAAATGGAACGAGAAGAAAGTGTGGTGCTGAGCAGGATATGGGTTCTAACAAAGAGGAGTAACAGATAGAATGATATTCAGTACACAGCAAAAAGCATGAGAAATGAAACAGTCTGAGAAAAGGCTTATCTGATGCTGGTCTACGTTTAGACTATAGGCTATGATGCTCAAATTAATGTGCAATGTGGCTTAACCAGAATTTCGTTTTAGATCCGCAGAATTGTTGGCACCCATTAAAAGAATGAAGCAAAATGAATCCAATATGCAAATATTAAAAGGTTTGTGAGAGAATATGGTGATGCTGTAGTTTTGCACAGGAATTCCTCTTCTAAAAAGTGAATCCAAAATGATCACCTCAGCAATTGATATTAACAACAACAAACCAAGTTTAGAGACACTTGTCCATACACATACTTCACTATACAGAACAAGCCAGGTTTGTGCATATTAACGCTCTCTTCTCTTCACAGACCACAGCTTTTCTGCCAGATTCTGAACGGGAAATCTGTGCTCCTTCAGACACCGAGAGGGTTTGAACAACTTCTTTTGTGATACTGATGAACCTTTCAGAAACTCAGAAAATCAGCAATTCAGAAACTGTGATGTTTGGGATCCCAGTTGACTCCTTCACCATAATCCATGCTCCCGATTGAGCTTAATGGCATATTTAGTCAAATGCATTAAAGGATTGGTTAAAAACGATTTGCTATGACCGACTACAGATCATATCTGCCATGCTTTTACAAAAGTTCAAAGTCTGAAGCAGTTCGCGTTCTAAACATATTTATAAACACACACAGCATTTTACTGCATTCTTAATGTCAGAATTGACCCCAGCAGTTTTTCTCCACAAGTAACATTTACATTCAGCTCATTTTCTTTTATTTATTTATTATTATAAACATGTCTTAAAGATGTTTGGCAAATCCAAGCTAGAATAGCGCTCTCAAATATTCTGCTTTGCTGTTTTCCCCTATAGTGCTGCATCAGTTAATGGACAGAATAGTAAAAACACAGCACTCAGCTAAAAACACAGTACTTTGCTAAAAAAAAAAAAAAAAAAACACAGCACTGTGCATCCTGCAAACTAAACAGTTCTCTTACAGGCCAGAACACAGGACAGACGTACCCAATCCCAACCTATACAAGGTAAGGTTTGACACTAATATTTACTGAAAAACATGAATAAAAAAATATGCACACCATGTCACAACTATTACAGTGTCTTCAAAAATATGGAAGCATCTAAGATTGAATAAAATGATTCTGTTGTTGTTTTTGCAAAGAATTACAATTTAACTGTGTTTATGAATGTGACTAGTGTGTCTAAGCAAGTTTTGGCACTACAAAAATATATATTAAAGTAAATCAAATGTAATAAAATGAATTGTTATTGGCTTTTTTGCACACAAAGACAAACGCGAAAGCAAATTCTTAGTCATGCATCTTAATTTCTCTATTCCCTCTTCTTTTTGTATTTTATTAAATCCAGCACCTTCACGAAAGATAAACAAGTTCTTATTACATATGCTAAAGTGGGGAGAAATAATAAAAGCTTTCAACAATGATAAGCTGTGATACATCAATAAATGCGTTAGAGCAGAACACACACTGCTAAGGTAATAGGAGACAACTACAGACAGAATAGGATTGAACGCCTATGTTAGAAAGCTTTCACAGTGCTTTCCAATCTTGCTGTCACTTTCTGGCTTGTCATATTGTAGACATGAGTGAAACATGAGAAAGTGAGAGAGCAATAAGAGAGAGATGGGGCAAGGCAGCTAGTCTGATCTGATCTTTCAAGATGCCAGACATGTGTAGCGAATCAGGTGAGAGCACTGAGGCTGCAGTCAGACATCCATGTTTAAGCGTGTCAAAGTGTGCGTGTGATCATGCAAGGCTGGGCCGTTTCAATTCCACAAACACCCGCACTTATTCTGGTTTACATTTTAACTTTCTTACTGACATGGACACAACCACATACAGATGAGACATTCTGAAATATTAATGGTAGCAATATATAAAACACATCCAGCACATACACTGCCAGCGTGATGAATAAGTCAGATCCTGAAACATCTACCAAAAAGTCCTGTTTTGTATGAGATTATTTCCTTATTGTACAGTCATTTTACAATTCAAATTGCAATATTTCATTCGCTAGAGTAAAGGTGCTACATCATTCATAACCATATCCATTACATAACTGCGCTCCTGTGAGCAGAGCTTGGCATACGCCCGTTTTGTTTAAAAGACCCGGCTTTGCCCTGCTGCCATCAAGTCTTTCAATTACTCCTGATCTGCAGCCCTCTCCTGTCGCCGTGGCTACACGGTTGCTTGGTTACTGCTCTCTGAGGCATGCCTTCATGTAATAACCTGCGTATCGAATGGCCCAAAAATAGGCAACCGTTTCAGCTCCAACAAATCAAGGATGACACACAGAGACGTCTTCAAAACATTCCCCTGTGGGTCCATGACAATGCAGAAAATGGCAGAGCGAACTTGAGCTTCTGTTTTCAAAAACTTAAGACAGTAAGTAATTAAATACGTTTTTGCCTCTGGTTCAACTTTAGACTATATGGGTTTTACAAAACAGAACAGGCTTGAACTGAAAAGTCCACTACCGAATGTTGATACAGTACGTTATACAGTATGGTGCATTGGGTAAAAATAAGTGTAGTATTGCATGCCATATTGAGGAGTTGTTGCTGAAAACACAGCTGAAATTGAGGCACTGCCACAGACTCTGAATGCTGATCATCTGCTTCGTTTTATTTTCCCTCAGTACTCATAATGGACTAAGAGAGACAACAGAGACAGACGGAGCCTGGAAGAGAGGAGGATAACAGGGAGAGAGAGACAGAACGTGCCCCTGCTGCTAAATGAGTGTGTGAATCATTGCTCACGCACACATATACACACACAAACCATAATAGCTTGCTTTGCATCACAAACTTTCTGATATGTGTATAATAAGCCCTGTCTTAGCAGGCAGCAGGATGTAATAGTCAGAGAATCTGTGCTGATTGAGTGAAGTTCATACATCCATCCCCACTCAGATATCAGGGCTAGAAAAAAGAGCTCCTGAGTTAAGGATTAAGTTGTATGGAGCATCATTGTGTGACACAAGAGCTCAGAGCTGCAGCCCTTGAGCATGTGGAGGTGAACAGGATGGCCGTTAAAGGTTAGAACACTCACTGCCTGAATATTGTATAGTGCACTAGTTGAACCCTGGATAGAGACATACACTCTCTGACACACACTGAGTCAAAGCACATGGTGCACCAACATGGCAGAATGAGGGCAGAGTAGCAGACTAAGGTTTTTAAAGGTTAGAATGCTCAAGTACACACACACACACACACACACACACACACACACACACACACACACACACACACACACACTGTTCACCTACTATGAATGAAAGATCATTTCAACTAAGAAACTACAGCAACTTAAAACCCTATAAGCAAAATAGAAGTGAATTATCTATCACCTGTCTGGAATAAATTCTAAATGTATAAATAAATATTAATACATAAAATAAAAATCACAATGATAGCATTTAGCTTAGCTGTAACAATCACACCACATCAGTGTAAATGTAGGGTGATGAATCAAGGATTAGAAATCTATATAAAATGGAGGTATGACATTAAAACCTTCAACGCAACATGTTTATTAACAATGTCCTTTCTTTACTCAGAGATAAAAAAAAAAAAAAAACTCCACCGAAAAATCTTTTTTGATCACTCAACATTTGTTTTACTGATTTGCCAAGTCTCAAATCAAGCACCAAAATCCGCTATGTTGCACAAATCCGGCAATTAAAATCGTCCATGTGGAAACATAACGTTTGGTTTGGTGTCCTGATGATTTAAGTCATTTAAAACACCATAATTACTTTTAAACATTGACAAGAATAATATGTCTTCATGCATAAACATATATTAGCATAAAGCATTCATATTTGTCCATGCCCATGTTGATTTGAGTATTAAAAACTTGAAAAGTATTAATTAAAAGTACATTTAGAACAGATAAAAATGAGCGAATAAGTTGCGATTAAGCATGGGTTAACTAGCCCTAATACAACAACAAAACGATCAAGCATAACATTATGACCACCTGCCTAATATTGTGTTGGTCTCTTTTTGCTGCCAAAACAGTTCTGAACCCATTGAGCATTAACAGCATTAACTTCTTCAGCGGTTTGAACTACAGGAGCTCGTCCGTTGGATCGAACCACACCTGAACCGGCCTTCACTCCCCACATGTATCAATGAGACTGAGCCGCACATGACCCTGTCGCCAGTTCACCACTTTTCCTTCCTTAAAGCAGGATTGATAGATACAGAGCACTGCAGACTGGGAACATCCCACAAAATCTGCAGTTTTGGAGATGCTCTGAACCAGACGTCTAGATTCAGACAATTTGGCTCCTGTCAAACTCGCTCAAATCCTTACGCCTACCCATTTTTCCTGCTTCTACATCTTTGAGTAAAAAATTTTCACTTGCTGCCTAAAATATCTCTCACACTAACAGGTGCCATGATGAAGAGATGATCAGGTGTTATTTACTTCAACGTTCATGATGTTATAATGTTAATATATATATAAATAAACACACACGTATTTAAATGTGTCAGGATGGATATATATATATATATATATATATATATATATATATATATATATATATATATATATATATATATATATATATATATATATATATATATACATACATATACATACATATATATATATATATATATATATATATATATATATATATATATATATATATATATATATATATATATACATATATATATATATAAATAAAATCTCCTGAAACATTTAAATAATTGTCAATTGAACTAAGCCCCATTCCCGTGCACCATATTCTGCTGCCTTGTCCTATAAACAGTAGAAATCAGAGATGTCACAGTGACTCCCTTTCTCAAACTTGCACACACACAGAAAAAATATATTTCAGAAAAAATGAAATTGAGCCTGTGTGTTGTGTGTGTGTGTGTGTGTGTGTGTGTGTGTGTGTGTGTGTGTGTGTTTGTATGAGTGTGTTTGTATGAGTGTGTTTTTCTGGAGTCAGTTATTTTGAGTGTGTCTCTTGGGGCCCAGTGGAAAAGCTGGGTTGGGTTAATCTGGCACTAACACATTTGGAAAAAATGTGGGTTGGTTTTCTACTGCTAGCACACATACATAGATATGGTACATTATCCAATTCCTGTCACACAGTTAAAGTCTTTATAACCTGCATTATCTCAGCCTAACAAGATTACTGAAGGGAAATCACAGCCTGCTCCCAGAGCCTGCAACCTCAGCAACCTCTGGTTTACAAAAACAGCTCACTGGCACCACCTAATGGCACAATTTAAATGCTATAGTTGCGTTATATAGAGATGCCAAATTAGTTTCAGGAGGACAGGAGAGGACAGAGAAGTGTTACCTCAACAGCCACAACAGTGAGGATAAGTTGTGTATCTGCTTCAGGGAAGTAGGCCTGCACTTGAGGAGACAGACCAATCAAGGCACAGTTGGTGACCACGGCAATAACGCTCATCGCCTCGAACGCCAGCTGGAGCAAAGAGTGAGAAAAAACGTGGGGGTCCAGAATTTTAGCACAGAATATAAATTAATTATCACCCGCCTCAGAATTCAACACTTCCGTCTGTGTTGTCTTGACACATTTCAGTTCCCAGAATTGTGGATTTAAAAAATAGTTTCTGTTACAAGAAATAAAAAAATATTTTTTTTTTCCTGCAGAAATTTTTGTTTTCAGATTCTGAAAAGAATGAATTGTTAACATTTAGAAGAAACAGCCCAAATCACCTATTCGGACTTGATGAAGGACGTAATAACTGAAACGCATGTTTCACAAATGAACCTTTGACTTAATAACCAGGAGACATGAAAAACCTTTTTTTATTTATGACTTATCCAGAGTGCATCAGATTTGTACAAGACTCATAATGGAGGATTGCTAAACTGACGAGCACCGGAGGGATATCTGTCTACACCAGAGCAGCATTTTATAAATAGTGTTCTTGAAAACAACAAATCATCTTAGAGCTTTTTTTCCAATTCAATACATCAACCAAATAAATGCAAGTAAATAAGAAAATGACAAAAAATCTACTCAGGGTTAATTGGGTAGGAAGAGTAGGAGGGAGTCGGGTGGTTAAGGGGGCAGTGTCTGTCATTTTATTCATTTTCTATCCATCCTACATTACACGAAAATAAAAACGCATTTTAAATATGTAAACACACAAGACAATTCACCTGCCACACTCCGATGTCGGACGCAGGCTCAGAGAATGGCCGCTTGAAGACGTGACACATTTTAAAGCCGTCTGAATAGACCTCTGTGATGTTGTTGAGCACCACCAACACAGCAGCCAGAGGATACACACAGGAGAATAGACTGACGTAGCCAAACAGTAAGAACTGCTCCAGATAGTCATCAAATGTGCCCTGATGAGCAGGCAGACAAAGAAGAACAGTGAGAGGAGTAAATATACAGGGGTCCCCCGGAACTCACGGGGGTTCTGTTCTAAGACCTTACCTTAGTGAATTAATCTAGACATTATGTCACTTAAATACAATAGTGTTCTAAAAAATTTTATTAAATTTATTAGTGAACACAGTTTAAAATGTTATTCCTAACGTTCCTGAACATTTGCTCCTGCTGCGGATTCCCATGAATTTTAAGATAATTCGCAACTTGCTGTTAGTTAGGTTCCAAATGAAAACCCGTGAATTTTCTGAGCCACGAGTTTCAAAACCTTGATTAATCGGGGGTTCAATGTACACCGAAATGCTTAAATATAACCTTTTTCTTAATACAGCTATTTTTCAACTTGACTAGTTAGCTACTATAGGCTCACCAGGTAAGTATTCATGTCACTTTCCAGCTGGACCTGCCCCACCATAGGAAGCTCCTGATCTCCCATCACCCTTCTCACTCTCTTAGTGACCTTCTTATTACGTCTCCTCTGCAGCCAGTATGGCAGGAAGGCTTCCATCACTTGGTTTAGTATTTGAGACGTGATGAGCAGAGTGGCAAGACTCTGAAGCACAAAAAACACAGAAGCCACTTTAATTCATTATTGCTCTCTGGCATTTTTTGGCATGTATTCACACGTAAAAACAAACAAACAACATTCCCATTTCCAACATGGAGGTAATTATTCGTGTAATCAATTACATAAAAGAGATCGTCATCTTAAATTATATCTTTTCAATACACTTCAGACCACGAGTGGTCACAGCGTCAACAGAACTTTATCTCGAGACACATGTAATAGCCAAGAACATGACTTTGAACACAGAAAACTTCAATCGTTCCATCCAATTACTAACATACAAAAACCTCTGCATTAATAAAGTTAATAATATAGCAGTGTTTGCATTATTACTCACGTGTCGAAGCAGGGCCATGTCTTGAATTACAAAAGCAATGTAGAATAAAGAAGCAAAACAATTGACAAAGTTAAACTGTAAAAAAAAAAAAAAAAAGGGCAAAAAATATATCAATAATTGTAAACCTTAGTATAATTAATTAGTAAAGTGCTGAATAGAAATAACTTTGGGGGGGAAATAAAAAAAATCTTGAAACTTACAACCAACACTTTAAGCACCAGGTGATTCTGGAACGATGATTCTAGTCTGTGGTTTTCTAAACACAGGGCAGATTTAAAAAATATAAGAAATGCAAATAAGTAATGGATAAGTAGTGCAGTGTACAGAATAACTGTAATCATTTTAAATCCTCAATCACATTTTCTTAGAAACTCTTCCAGAGAACTAAGAACTAGAACAAGCACCTATTTGATTAATTTTATGTCTACACAGCTTAATACACAACTTCATATTCAATGTAAAAAAATATATATAACAGCAAGTAAAAAAAAAAATCTGCTCCTTGAAAATTTGAATTGATTTTTATTCCCATCCTTAGGTAATCTGCATGCTTCGGTGTGAAGTGTTTCGCCGAACACACTCGCTGCACGGTTATTTATTTCTGCACTCTTACCCCAGTTTGTGAGAAACTCAGCTGCGTAGCGATATATCAGGTTCATCAGCTCAATGACCACTGCATAAATGATACTTGGTGTGAAGAGCAGCACACTTGTTAGGAAGTTCGGATCTTCGTTATAAATACTCATCGCCCAGCTTTCCATGCCAAAGTAGATCATCATCACGTGGAGGGAAATGTACAGGCAAAGCAACACAAAGGGAAGAGATACCAGATATATCCTCAATAGCCGTCTGTGAAGGGACAACAGGATAAATAACATCTGGAACAGATCCTGAACAGTCATGAGTTTAACTCCAACATATTTTCTTTAGTCTATAGAACAAGTCGCAAAAACTTATGAATAGATTGATTAAAACGATTAACTCAATGTCTGCATGTTTAAATAACATCCAAATATTTTTTGACAATTATGAATCTGACAGCTTTTAAATGTTAGACCTTGAAAGAATTTATGCTGATGCCTGACTGAAAACCCTTCTGTTGTTGTTTTTATGTACATACTTGGTGTTAGAGTAAGTTGGCTCTTCACGGCCTGTTACAGGATTAAGTCCCAGGACACCATGAAATCCTGGTCGTGGTTCCTCAAATGCTTTCTTGCGACTCAGGGTTCCCCATCCATAAGCCAGCTGTGCACTATATCTCTTCCACATGTCCAGGAAGACAGTGGACCATACCAAGTTGAGGACGGCAAACAGAACATATTTATCGTAGTCCTCCCAATCAAACATGTAGTAGGGGATGCCAATTAGGGCCATTGGCAACAGAGCAAGGGTAAAATACTCAAGAAATCCAAAGTAGAGTGCCAAACCTTCACCGAAGTAATGTCTGATATCACCTGCATCATCGAGGACATAAAGGGATCATTCATTTATTTTACTCAAACACCACAAAAGTATAAAAAGGGTTTTATTTGTATACAACACACTTTTATATAAGTTTAGTGGTGCTAGCAAAAGTTCACATTATAAACTGCTGTGATAAACAACAATCTTTATGGAGAAAAACTAAAATCTAAATTCTTCTATATTCCATAATAATTGTTGAATTCAGAATATAATCCAAGAAAGATGGAGCTGGCAGATTTGTAGTCACCCTGCTCATACTGGTGGACTTACTTAGTGGTTGAAAGGACAGTCTGATCTTTTTGTACCAGTTGGAAGAAAGCCTCTTCAACTCCTCCTTATCATGGAGAGGGAAATACTGGATCAGAATCCCTTTGGACTGTAATCTACGGACTGAAAACGTGTAAAAGCATCAGTTAGACAGCATTTTTAAGTGTGTTTGCTGACACAGCATTTCAGTCCAAATATAATAGATGAATAATACAATCAGGTGTACTATTCTATTAGGGAGTCGAAATAAATGTTGAAATTGTATACTACTGTGACATTCCATGTAACCCAAGTGTTCATGTAAATGCACTCGGGGTTCTGGTCAACTTACCGACTGACTTTCCAGGATACAGCTTAAGTTTAGGGTATCCAGGGACATGAGATTCTTCCTTTGCCCTCAAATTGTCCAGCTCACGTTTTATAATGTGCTGACATTCTGCAATGCTGAGGAAGCCGTCTCCATCCGCTGAAACAATAAGAACAACTGCTTTAATCCCTGTTTTTAATTATGATTAAAGCATGCATCCAAAACGAATTATTTCCACAACATGTATAGAGCTGAATCCTTATAATAAATGTACCCTACAAGCTAGAAATTCTTAAGCTAAAATTTTCTGTTTATAATCATCATTATAATCATCATCATCTATTAGCTTGGCCTAAAAGATATCTTCACCTTGAAATTCTTTGAAACTCTCTCTGTTGGCATTTGTGAATCCTCGCATGGTGCCATCATGGAACTCCTTAAAAAGTCCTGAATCTTCTGCTCCATTCAGGAGTCTCTGCCAGGTGGCGCCGACAAGAAAAACATTAGGATACACTATTTGCTTTTCTTGTGTTCCACATGGCAGCTGCTCCACCAGCAGCTCAGATCCTAAATGACAATTAAAAAAATTATCAATAAATACAAATCTATAATAATCACACAACACAAGAATGAGAGCTTAACATAATAATAATAATAATAATAAAAAAGCACTTTATGGGACACAATTATTCAATTATTCACACTTGTTCTACTTCATATGTTGGCACAATGGAGCAATTTTATGAAGTGTTTGTGGGTTCAGTAAGGATATAACCCCAGCGAATTTACATAATGTGTGGGCTTTTAGATCCTTTTAGATATTTTTACAGCTTTAGATTTGATTTACTATATGCAAGGCTGCTGAACTATTAATAATTCGAAACACTGCACTTTTTTAAAGGCCCCCTGGTGGCTTAATGGCACTATGGGTCAACCTATACTGTATTTAAAGCTGGCAATGGTTCTGCTTATGTACCATACAAACTGTAAAGTTTGCATGTCTCCAGGGGTCCTAATTTCATTAGAGGGTGATGTATGCAACTTTCTGTCTGGCATGATGGCTTGTGTGGTGTAAAATTTAGCTAAACATGGCTGACTTGTAGATATGGATCCTTGATAGCAATTCAACACGCTCACATAATACATTTTACAATTATATTGTGTCTGTCTGTGTACAGAACTTCTTACCGGAAAAACACTGTAGAGAGACATCATAAACTATATAGCATCCAGAAAGCTCAGAAATACAAACATACCTAAATGATGCTGTCAGAATTTAAGATACATTATATTTTAGGTGGTGCCTTACCTCCATTTTCCTGCTTGTCTTTTATTCTGCTTAATAACCACTTGATGGCCTCTGCTTCAGTGTTCTCTGCCAGCTCCAGCACCACCAAGGGAGCAAATGACAAACCTTCGCTGTCAGAGATGGACAAGCTGTTTTGCATTTTCCCTGTTCCCTGTGCAACATTCAAATGAGGAATCACCCTGCTTAAAAACACTACAAATAAAAATAGACACAAACAGATTATCTTAGCAGCTCCTTCAGACATTATTAAATTGCTGGCCCCTAGACCTTAACATTCAAATAGAATCTGAATACAATTATAATAGGTTATAAAATATGAATTTATATGTAAGTGCCTAAAAAATGTATATGTATTAACATATTTATAATTTATTCAATTGGATTTATTTATTATATATACAATGTATGCAGAAAGTATTCACTGCACTTTACTTTTTCCAAATTTTTTTATGTTACAGCCTTATTCCAAAATGCATTAAATTTATTATTTTCCTTGAAATTCTACAGTCAATACTCCATAATGACAATGTGAAAGAAATGAGTTTGAAATCTTTTCCAAATTTATTTAAAAATATTTTTTTTTTAAAGAAAATCACGTACATAACGTTAACATGAAATGAATTTTAACGGCAAAATTTTTTTTTACTCGCGATAAATGCAACGTGCATTTTCTTTTCCATTTTTAATAAAAAAAAAAATATTAAAAAAATTATATATATATATATATATATATATATATATATATATATATATATATATATATATATAAAATAATTATATATATATATATATATATATATGTATATATATATATATGCATATATATAAAATAATAATAATTATATATATATATATATATATATATATATATATATATATATATATAATTATGATTAATGACTATTAATTATGATGAAACTATGATAATTTTAAATCACTAAACATCTCAAATCAAGCACCAAAATCCGATAAGGTGCACACATCCGGCAATTAAAACTGTCCGTATGGAAACAGCAAAGATTCCTGATGATTAACGTAATTTAAAAACACCATAATTACTTTCAAACATTGACAAGAAAATTTCGTCTTCTTGCTTTATGTTAAATATAGATTCACTAATAGTAAACATATTTTTGCATAAATCATCCATATTTGTTCATAACCTAGGTTAATTAGAGTATTAAAAACTTAAAAAGTATTAGTATTTTTTTAATATATTAGTTTTAATACTTAAAAAGTATTAATTTAAAGTACATTTAGAACAGATAGAATGTGCAATTAAGTTACAGTTAATCATTAATTAACTCAACAATCATGTAATTAATCACGATTAAATATTTTAATGGATTTACAGCCCTGCTTTATATATACAGTGAGGAAAATAAGTATTTGAACACCCTGCTATTTTGCAAGTTCTCCCACTTAGAAATTATGGAAGGGTCTGAAATTGTCATCGTAGGTGCATGTCCACTGTGAGAGACATAATCTAAAAAAAAAAAATCCAAAAAATCACAATGTATGATTTTTTAACTATTTATTTGTATGATACAGCTGCAAATAAGTGTTTGAACACCTGAGAAAGTCAATGTTAATATTTGGTACAGTAGCCTTTGTTTGCAATTACAGAGGTCAAACGTTTCCTGTAGTTTTTCACCAGGTTTGCACACACTGCAGGAGGGATTTTGGCCCACTCCTCCACACAGATCTTCTCTAGATCAGTCAGGTTTCTGGCCTGTCGCTGAGAAACACGGAGTTTGAGCTCCCTCCAAAGATTCTCTATTGGGTTTAGGTCTGGAGACCGGCTAGGCCACGCCAGAAACTTGATATGCTTCTTACAGAGCCACTCCTTGGTTATCCTGGCTGTGTGCTTCGGGTCATTGTCATGTTGGAAGACCCAATCTCGACCCATCTTCAATGCTCTAACTAAGGGAAGGAGGTTGTTCCCCAAAATCTCGCAATACATGGCCCCGGTCATCCTCTCCTTAATACAGTGCAGTCCCCCTGTCCCATGTGCAGAAAAACACCCCCAAAGCATGATGCTACCACCCCCATGCTTCACAGTAGGGATGGTGTTCTTGGGATGGTACTCATCATTCTTCTTCCTCCAAACACGTTTAGTGGAATTATGACCCAAAAGTTCTATTTTGGTCTCATCTGACCACATGAGTTTCTCCCATGACTCCTCTGGATCATCCAAATGGTCATTGGCAAACTCAAGACGTGCCTGGACATGTGATGGTTTAAGCAGGGGAACCTTCCGTGCCATGCATGATTTCAAACCATGACGTCTTACTGTATTACCAACAGTAACCTTGAAAACGGTGGTCCCAGCTCTTTTCAGGTCATTGACCAGCTCCTCCCGTGTAGTTCTGGGCTGATTTCTCAGCTTTCTTAGGATCATTGAGACCCCACGAGGTGAGATCTTGCATGGAGCCCCAGTCCGAGGGAGATCGACAGTCATGTTTAGCTTCTTCCATTTTCTAAGGATTGCTCCAACAGTGGACCTTTTTTTACCAAGCTGCTTGGCAATTTCCCCGTAGCCCTTTCCAGCCTTGTGGAGGTGTACAATTTTGTCTCTAGTGTCTTTGGACAGCTCTTTGGTCTTGGCCATGTTAGTAGTTGGATTCTTACTGATTGTATGGGGTGGACAGGTGTCTTTATGCAGCTAACGACCTCAAACAGGTGCATCTAATTTAGGATAATAAATGTAGTGCAGGTGGACATTTTAAAGGCAGACTAACAGGTCTTTGAGGGTCAGAATTCTAGCTGATAGACAGGTGTTCAAATACTTATTTGCAGCTGTATCATACAAATAAATAGTTTAAAAATCATACATTGTGATTTCTGGATTTTTTTTTTTTGTTAAATTATGTCTCTCACAGTGGACATGCACCTACGATGACAATTTCAGACCCCTCCATGATTTCTAAGTGGGAGAACTTGCAAAATAGCAGGGTGTTCAAATACTTATTTTCCTCACTGTATATATATCCATGACCATCACTTTGAAAATGCATTAGTCTAGAAAATATAGGAATATGCCAGTGAAGAACCCCAAGGTCGAGCTTCAAGACAATCTCAATCTTTAAAATATATTTCTATATAATATTACAGGTAAGCAATAAAGGGAGGGTTGAAGCAACTCAAAGAATGTTAGCTGGACGAGTCACATTTTCTGGAAAGCCGTGTAGTCACATATCTGAGGCGCTAACTCGGTGTAAACAGTGAGCCATGCTCAAACTTAAATAGACATATTATAGCAATATGTAGAGCTTAAAGCCAAGCTTCTAACACAACACATAACACAAATATAAACATTATTACTCCTTGTTTAGATACAAAGAGCGCTTCAGCCTGAACTGTGCAAATAAATGAAAGTGAACTACATTTTAGGGAGGGGCGAAAAGACAGCAATGTTCCCTACAAGGCTTCCTAATGTCCTGCGTGAACTCCCAGCATCTGCTATTAACACAAATCAATTACTTTATAAAGATTTTTGTATAAGTATCGCGTAGTTTTACAGTGAACCGAGCTGACAGGCGACCTGACAGCAGGCTAGCATGCTAACTGGCTACTTACAGAGTTAGAGGCATGCACAGCGGCGAGTCAGGAGCAGTTCCGGTTAAAGACTCATTTATTTAAACAGTTGCGAAAGTGATTCAATACAGTTTAGTTCCGTGTGGAAGATCACAGAGCGATCCCAAAACAGATCCCAAAACAGATCACAGAGCTGTCGAGAGCTGACTCGACTTCTGACAAACCACGTCATCCACACAACTGTAAAGATCTGGGGTTTGTTTACTGAGAACCTCCTCCACCTCCTCTCTACTCCTCTCTATGTTTCTCTCTCTTTCTCATCGTCTCTCTCTCTGTCTTTCTCTCTCTGCCTCTCTAAATGTTTATCTTGATTTTAATTTCAAAGTACTTTACTAGAATAATCACTTACATATTTTACTTATTTATATATATATATATATATATATATATATATATATATATATATATATATATATATATATATATATATATATATATATATATATATATATATATAATCCTAGCAGAACCTTCCTCAAATTTCGACAATTTATAGGTTGTTGCTGGGATCCTCTTTCAGTTCTCCATAATGACATCACGGAGCTGCTGGTTGTTAGACATATGGTGCTTCTCCACCTTCTGCTTGAGGATGCCCCACAGATGCTCAACAGGGTTCAGGTCTGGTGACATACTTGGCCACTTCAGCACCTTCACCTTCAGCTTCCTTGGCAGGCAGTTGTCATCTTGTGTTCGGGGTCATTTTCGTCTTGGAAAACTGCCGTTCGCCCCAGTTTCTCAAGGGAGGGCATCATGTTCTGATTCAGAATTTCACAGCTCTGGAATCCATGTTTCCCTTAAAAAACCGCAGCTCCCCAGTACCAGAAACACTAATGCAGCCCCAGACCATGATGCTACCACCACCATGCTTGACTGTAGGCAAGACACAATTTTCTTGTTAATCCTCACAGGGCATCACCACACATGCTGGACACCATCTGAGACAAACAAGTTTATCTTAGTAAAGAAAGTGACATTGTGAATAAATGTATGTTGTGGTCAAGCTTTTAATTTATTATTATTATTATTGTTATTATTATTATTACTAGCAGTCAAAGGTTTGGACACATCTACTTCAGTGTACATTAATAACAAAGACATCCAAACTAATAAGGTACATGTATGGAATTATATAGTAAACAAAAACATGTTAAACAACCCAGAATATTTTTTATATTTCTAATTCATCAAAGATTTGCTTTGATGACAATTTTGCACACCCACGGCATGCTTTTCCAAAAACCTTGAGGATTTTCCCAGAGGTGTTAAGAACTTGTTGAATATTTTTATTTCACTCTCCAGTCCAACTCATCGCAAACCATCTCAAATATATTTAGGTGATTGTGGTGTCCAGGTCATCTGATGCAGGACTCCATCACTCTCCTTCTTAAACAAATATCTCTCACATAACCTAGAGGTGTGTTTATGGTCATTGTCCTATAAGAACACAAATTAAGTGCAAACTAAATTGCAAAAAAGTGTATGGCATGTATTCAGGAGCCGTCCATTCACCCTTTGTAAATCTAACAATGACACGGCAGTTAGAAGCAAAAATCTTAAATTTGGACTCATCGGACCAAAGAATAGTTTTCCACTGATCTAATGTCCATTCCGTGTGTTTTCCTGGCCCAATCAAGTTTCTTCTGCTTGTTGTTCTTCTTAGGTAATTTTTTTTTCCCGCAATTCAACCATGAAGGCCTGATTCGTGCGGTGTCCTCTGAACAGTGGATGTTGAAATATGTCTTCCACTTGAACTCCAGGAAGCCTTTGTGTAAATCTGTGGTTTCCGATGCTGGTTTATTTTAATAATTATCCTCTGCAGCAGAGGTAGCTCATGGACTTCCTTTCCCAGGAAAGTCCTCAGTCTTCATGAGAGTTTCATCATAGCCTTTGATGGTTTTGGAGGCTGCACTTGGAGATACATTACAATTTCCTAAGATTCTTCTAATTTAACAGAACATCGTTGCCATAAAGTTAGTCATCACGCCAAAATTAACACATTTTAAAATATTTGTAAATCTTTTTTATTTGCATTTCCTTCATTTGCATCTGATGTGCGTAAGATGTTCGCATTTCACTTTAAAAACACTTTCTAAAATACCTGTGAAACACCAATCTTTTCTCTGAAATGAAACGCATATTTGCGTGCGTTATGTTTTGGGAACAAGCGGCTGGGTCAAAGTTTAGCGTTTTGACCGGGGCTCCGTCTCAAATGCTACGGAAGTGCACTACAGCGAGCACTGAATAGCGGATTTATTTTTGACGCACACTACTTAGCACACTATATATACAATAGCGGGCGCATTGGGATGGAGCTTGAATTCTATTTGACTGTGGACTAAAGTGCGCGATGACGCGAAAGGTCACGTGGTTCTCAAAAAATAAAAAATAAAATATGGCTGAAGGTCCGGAGACGTCTATGGAGACAAGGTAGGAGCCGATTCTTTGCATTATTATTATTATTATTTTAAGTTTGTGATATGTTTATAACTAAAGAAATGGAGGGGAATTAATTTATTTCGCATTTCCTGTTCGTGTGGGATTAATAATCGCTCTGTTTTAGGTTGTCAGGTATCTGGTAGTTAAATAGCCAGATTCTAAATGTCCTCATGTACCCTATATTAGTAATCTGAATGTGCACCGAAGTAATGGTGCTTATACACTATTTAGTGCACTATGTAGCACCTAGGGAGCCATTTGGAACCACCATCTAGTCAACTTCTTACACAACCATGTACTTCATTTTGTTAACATTGTGTTTGTTTATTTATCTTTAATAGTAGTAACGTAGTTTAAACCCTAAATTAGATCCAATGATTGTGGACATATCTTTCTTTTTGATTCATGTTCACTTTCTTTTATTAAATAATCAACAGCACAAAAAAATCCCTCAACACCCCACATTGTCTTGGCTTCAGACTGGTCCATCGTGCTCTGGTATTTCTGCATATTCGTACTCTTTTCTACACTTTTGTCACATTCATGGAGGTGACTCTAAGGTAAATGGTAAACTTCATTAGTGCCATGCTGTCAAGGCTCTTGTTTGGTGGACTGGTGCATGCTCTCATGCAGTTTTGTCATCGCTTCATTGTGAGTCATTTGATTTCACACCTCTACACTTCCATGTCCACGTTGGCTCCTGGGTCACTGATTTTCTTCCTGCACATGGTGGACTGTGATCCATTCGCTCATTCTGATAAGAACTAGTCTAGTCATTACTGGTGTCTGCTGTCTAAAGCTCAGTCTTCCCTCTCAGTCTTCCCTCTGGCGGTTTTGTTCGGCCTAAATGTGTGTGTGTGTGTGTGTGTGTGTGTGTGTGTGTGTGTGTGTGTGTGTGTGTGTGGATGAATGCTGTGACCTGTAAGATATGTATGTGCTAAAGCATTTAAGGACCAAGTTCATATAGAAAAAGATATATATTGCAGGTCATGGGGGATCACCAGCTGGCTGCCATCATGGTGCCCGACATCCCTGTGCAAACTAGAAGAGGCAGAGCAGAGGATGCTGCAGCGTAAGTGCTGATTTATAATAGAGCCTATTATACAAAGTACCGATATATCAAAAATCAATGCTCGAGGCACATGCCGGTTTATACCTGATTTTACCATTTCTGCATTATAATGCCTAAATGGTCTACTAATTGTTTTTACCTTATCTGAGAACTTGCATATTTTTCCAGGTGTTAAATTGGCAGCAATAATGACGGTTATATTATTAGTGAGAAGTGCTGTGACTCTATATACTAGGTCCACCTCTCTTTACTGCAAAATAATAATAATAATAATAATAATAATAATAATAATAATAACCATTAAGAACGAGTAGTCTGAATTTTTATCCCCATGAAAATATGCATATTATATTTGATTGGGTAATGCTATAATGTTTGTAAGATTATGTCTTTATAGTGTCATTTTGAACTGATTTTCGATCTGCCGAACAGAAAGCATCCCACACTGCTTATAAAGAAATGGCAAGAGATTTGTACTATCCACATATTTTGGAAGCAGCTCTGAAGAAATAATCTTGAAATTAGCTTTAATAACAGTAATGTCCTACATGTAACCAGTTAAGTTTAATTTAAATTGTAAATCTTTCACTTTTCTCACTTGTCTCTGTATATTAGCCATCCACAGCAAGTTCTACAAAAAGTTTGTCCATATCTCCAGTGATAACAAATTGTGGACGCTGGTGTTCAGTGACACTAGTGTGGAGCATAAGACCCCTCTGGTGCTGCTGCATGGTTTTGGTGGTGGAGTGGGTCTCTGGACGATGAACCTGGATGCTCTGTCGCAGCAGAGGCCCGTGTATGCGCTCGACCTTCTCGGCTTCGGTCAAAGTAGCAGGCCTCATTTTAGCATCGACCCCCACGAGGCTGAAACACAGTTTGTGGAGTCTGTTGAGGAGTGGAGGGAAAAACTAGGCCTGGAGAGTGTAATCTTGCTAGGCCACAACTTGGGAGGATATCTGGCAGCAGCCTACTCACTTAAATACCCTTCAAGGTTCGCAGTTAAGTTTCATTTTGTCGCTTTGTGATCTCCATAGCTGATAATTGGTCATTTTTGTTAATCCTTAGTGGTGAGCAACACAGCTAAGTGTTATCATACATTAAACTATAACTAAAACTCCTGACAAATGTACAAAATTCATTGTTTAAATGCTGATTTCTCATTGCACTTGGGAGTATTGTGAAAATGCCAAAACAAAAATAATGAATAATGCGTGCTCACAGCAGAGCCTATATTTAATGCCACCTACGAAACTTGCAGAGCGCTGAAAATGAGTGAAATGTGAAAGCGTACCTCCTAATTTTGGTGTGTGTCAAATCTTCCAACGCTGCACCTCAGACAGTGCACCATGTCTTCCTTTTACAAGGTGCCGTTTCTTTCGTTCTGATTGAATAGCTAGTTGTGTCATTTATAAATTTGTTTTAGTTTTAGTTCATTGTTTTTATTAAATTTGTGTGAGTTTGAAATAAATGAACAGTTTAAACCCAACAGCCAATATAAGTCTGTCAAACAAGTCTACTAACTAAATGTACACACACTCAAAAGCTGCCAAAAGACACAAACTGTTTTTTTTCCTCAATATAACTGAATTTTTTGCATATTTCTATTTTAAAATGTTATTTCTATTTTTTTTTATTTTTTTTTTTATATAAGAGAAATGAGTAGATTGCTGAACAGAATTTTTCAAGCAACAGTGTTGAATTCAGTATTCACTCTACAATTTTCTGGGAATCATTGTACCACATCAGTTCTCTTTACAAATTCTGAGTGCAATGGCTTTAACTGTTAAATTTTTTTCAGTGAAGTGTATATAAGTTCTGTCATGTTTATTTGACCGTATTCAGAGTAAAACATCTGATCCTGGTGGAGCCATGGGGTTTCCCAGAGTGTCCAGAGGCTGGTGAAGAGGACAGACCCTTTCCTGTGTGGATTAAAGTTCTTGGGGCCGTCCTCAGCCCCTTCAACCCACTGGCTGGCCTTCGCCTTGCAGGACCACTCGGTAAGATGATAAAGAACAGTCTGGCATATAATGAATGCACCTCAGGCAATTGGTTCTATGTGTACTTGGCTTTCTTATAGGGTTTCCAACATTTATATTTTATGTGTAGACTTTATAATATCTGCTGCATTGAGTACACTGCTGCAAGTGACCATATGGCAATCTAACAGGTGTCTCTCTCTCAACCCCTCCCCCAGTTCCCAATAGAAATGGCAAATTAACCAATTATCTGTTGTATCGGTACTAATAGACAGTTGTGCTGTTGTTTTGAACTCTTCAGTGTTACCTCACACCCCCTGGAAGCGTTTTCTCTGCAGTCTCACATTAATACTATTTCAGTCTTTTGTTCTTATCCTCCTTTGCTTTCGGTGAAGATCAATCGAGAATGTTATGAATTCATTAATGTTAAATATATTATTGTATTCGTTGTTATAAATTCTTTATCACTATGTGGATTAAACATGTTGGGCAAAAAAGAATTGAACTAAGCATACAGTGATATGTCAAATAAAACCCTTTCACTTAATGGTCGGGAAAATTACAAAGTGATTCAAAACACACTAGGTCTTGTGCGATGCGCAGGTCTATTAGAGTGCTCGTGGGTACAGGTTTTTACAATAATCATGAGGATCCATTGTGGGGAAAAAGATGCCATAGTATATCTGTTTTAGTTAAGATGTAGGTTAGTAGGTGTAGTTAACTGCTGTATGTTACATCTTTTTCATAAAACAGGAAAAACAGTGTTCATATAAACATTTCTTCAACTAAGACAGAAGCGCAGCATCTTTTTTCTCTCCACGTTTTCAGTATGACTTCCATATATATTCACATTTCAGTTCTTTTCCTAAGTAATTTTAAATAGACTGTTAAAACTACACCAGGTTTTACCCCCCACTCCATCCTCAACAGGACACATTATCCCTCTGGAATCAGCAGCTCTGCTGATTAGGTATGCTGTTGTGTGTCTTTATGTTCTGCATGAGTTGAGATGTTGTTTTATAGTATGCCATTTTCCCACCATTCAGGTCCACGTCTAGTGCAGATTGTGCGACCTGACTTTAAAAAGAAATATACCACCTTGTTTAATGACAACACAGTCACAGATTACATCTACCACCTGAATGTCCAAATCCCAAGGTGCATTTATTTATTTCATTACAATCTAAACCTGTAAAAAGAAACAAGAATACTATTGATGTCTTGTTATTAGTTTCAACTCAAATCTTGATTTAAAATCTATTATTTTTTATGAATAATGTATATAATTTTTAACTATTATTTTTAATTAATTAATGTATAATTTATATTTAATTATTTTTTATAATATATTTCAATAATAATACTCAGACTGATATTACTGCAATAATAAACTCATAATAACGCTGTTTTTTTTAAATTATTATTATTCGTAGTGGTGAAACAGCTTTCAAAAACATGACCATTTCATATGGCTGGGCCAAGCGGCCCATGCTGCAGCGCGTTGGCCTGATTCGCAGTGACATTCCCATTACCGTGATCTATGGGTCACGCTCCAGCATAGATGGCCACTCCGGCAATTCAATCAGAGAAATGAGGCCAAATTCCCACTTGGAGTTAATCGTGAGTTCTACATTCAGCATTCACCTTACAGTGAGATTTATCAGGATTGTTTATGAGTTGATCTGAAATTTGGATTTCTCTGGTTGTTCTCTCAGATTTATAAAAGACACATTTCTTTTGCAAACGTCAGGGATTGTAAAGTGCTGCCAAAAGAGTTATCGGTTTCATTTGTACTATTTATTTTTAGGGCAGTTTTTAACAGTCACTTGTTAAAGCGTAACTATAATTCTCAAAGGATTTTCTTTTGATCACTGAAGTGAACGTGTGTATATATGTGTAAAGCTCCTATGTAGTCATTCGTTCTCCTCTCATCGGTGTCTTGTCTGTAGGCCATACGAGGAGCGGGACACTATGTATTTGCTGACCAGCCGGAGGACTTCAACCACAGGCTTCTTCGAGTGTGTGAAACAGTGAGCTGAAGGGTGATGAGGAATGGCTGTTTTTAAAAAATTAAAATTAAAAAAGGCTATTTATTAAACTCATTTTGTTCTCTCTCAGACTTAAAAAGCTGGCCAGAGCGCCTCTGTAATTCAGTATGAATTTGCATGCCGCAGTGCAGCTCTTATCACTATAGCATTTCATTCACCACTGCAGGTTTGCTGATAACTGGAATTTTTGTTTTACAGCTAACATTGTCATAATTGTGCACTTTTAGAGATTGATTTGATTGTTCCAATTTATATTCATTGTTTTTCAGTCAATAATATGAGCATTTCTTTTAATACACTTATTGATACATAGGTTTAACTGTATATATAAAGGGGCAGCAATAAGCGTAATAATTACTGTAGTATGTGGTAAATATCAAATAGGGTATAAATAGTACTTGAAATCATGATATTAAAATGTTAATTCAATCGTTGGGAACAATTAAATTCTTCTCAGGGATTTTTTTCTAACAATTAAACAGAACAAACATCAGAACAGTGACCAGTGAGTGTTCAGTCCTGTCTAAACTCAGCCATTTAAAAAGAAAAGGACGTTCTAATATTTAGGACATGTCCCTTTCTACCTCACGAATAACGTATCTTCTGCAACTATGAAACGAGAGCAGTGTTCACTGTACACTTGAATGTTTTGCGCAATCTGAGCTGTGTTTTTTACTTTTGATACACAGCTGAGGTAGTTTTTGCAAAACAAAGGTTATGTAATTCTCAAAGTATGTTTTTGTATATATATTTATTGATTCATTTTAAACCTGTGTAAATTCATGATAGTGCCAATAAGAAAGCAATCGCACTGTAATTACTGTATTAAAGTCTCAGT